>NW_010253322.1:65424-69668 GCF_000690775.1 Eurypyga helias
ATTATAATAGGTCAGAAGTTTTAAAATTACATTATATTCAACGATCGGTCATTTTTTGCAAGGTAAATAGCAATTGTTGTTCCAAACTCTAAATTAAAATGTAGGGTTTGGTGACAGGAGGAGTTTCTCATATTAGGACATATCATAGATATTAATATTACCTCTTAAGAGTGTTTTGAAACCTTTCATTGTCTTGTCTTCTTAGATGTTTGAGGAATATGGCAATTTAAACTCATTGGACAGTCCTTGCCCTGCCGTGAATGCACTGAAATGAGACTGTTCCCAGCGAGGTTCCCATCACATTGAAGGGCATTTTGCAAGGGAGCCGGGCTTGGGTATGAAACCACCCAAAAGAGCAAATATCTAAGTCTGAGGGTTTGAATTAGATCTGCCTGTAATGCATATGAAGAGGATAAACAAAAAAAGCATTGTATAAAACAAGAAGCTATGTGGTATGAACTGCACTGCACAGATAGACACATCATCTCTTTGTTTGCACCCCTGGGAATCAGGAGTTGTTCCAGTGACTGAACGTAATAGATTTAGACAAGTGTCATAAAACAAACGAACGTCATCATGTTAATTGTCTGTTGTTTAAAGCACTGTCTGTTCCTCACTGAAGAGTAAAGGGAGCAGTGAACATTGTGTATTCCTTGTTCCCTAACTTTCATTTTCTGAAAATATTGTTTGTCAACAAACCTCCTATTATGAACCTGAACGTTGCCTGTATTAGAATTGGAAGATTCCAACAGCCATTCTCAGAACTCATTGTATAAATTGGTCTGGAAGACATGTAATGTGGTGGGTTAACCCCAGCTGGAGCCTACCAAAGCTCTCCTCTCACTCCCCTCCTCAGCTGGCCAGGGGGGAGTAACTGCAACGACAGACCTGTGGGTTGTGATAAGGACAGGGATGGATAGAAACTGCTCCACACAAAATAGGGAGAAATGGCCACTTTCTGTGTTGTGACTTCCATGTGTGGAAGCCACCACAGATCATGGCAGCTGGACACCATCAGGAAGGCAGGAGCAGCTTAAATGTTGTCCTGTGCAAGAGTAGAGCTTCTGCAATGAAAATACTACCAGAATCACCTCTGAGGGTTAAAGTGTGGCAGCTGTGTAAGGACAACAGTCATGTTAGACCCCAGGTTAACTCTATATCCGTGCTTCTATCACTTTCATGGATGAAAAATCCTTCCCATAAAAAAAAAAAAGAAAAAGCAATTATGAGACTATTTAAAGGGGATCATTTAACAATGGTCGTGAATGACCCAGCATTTTAAATTTGCCACAAACATTTTTCCATCTCTCATTTTAGATCTTTCTCTCCTTTGGCTGTTGAGCATTTGGTCTTCGGGCTAAGAAATAAAAGGGAGGACAGCAGAACCAGGGAAATACAGGGAAAAATGACAGCATGAGACAGGCCAGCATAAAAGGGAATTTCTGAAAAAATCAGCTGATAAGTATGTTTGGTGGAAGGTTCTTGCACTCAACAGAGATGGATGATTTTGTCCTCTGACCAAGGTCAGGTGGTTCTTCTAAGGTCACACAACCCTTCCTTTAAAAGCATCAAACTAAACATTGGTAGACACAAGTCCTCGTCTAAACTTCCCACAATTGTAAATATTTTCTAGTGGAGACTTACGCATTCAAATGAAAAATTGTGGTGATTATGTTTAACATCACCAAAAGTAGAGAGCACTTCAGGTAATAGCTTCCAGGGAGGGGAAATAAAACACTGGGCATAAAGCCATCCTTTTAATCTTGTAAATATTTATTATCATCGCATGAGCAATTCAGAATTCTGGTGTGCAGTGTTAATAGGACCCATTATAGTTCACCTGCGCCCCAAATTTCCCACTGTTAAAACAAAACAGATATTTTTATTCTTATTATTTTCTTAAGGTACATTGTACTCTATTATATGATGTGTGTGGATTCCAAATGAGCTTCCATCTGCTTCGAACGGTGAGCAAAAAAGAACAACTTCTGAAAGTCAGAAATCTAATGGGATTGAATAATTCCTAACCCAGGACTGCTAGTGAACCTAGGGCCTAATTCAGTGTCTCTGAAGTTGCTGCAAAAAAAAACCTTCAATTTTTACAGGTTTTGATATCTCTTCACAGCAAAGAGAACTGGGAAGAGAACTGTATTCTGAGATACTTGGAGTTAGCTCTGATGTATAGTAAGTTTGGCAAACATAAATGAAAACCATCCAATTTTCCTTCACAGGTATATAGTCCCTACAATATGAAGTGCATGTGAGTTAACAAATCATCCCTTAAACAAGATGACATTAGTAATTAATAAATGCACTGATTTTTTGTGAATGAAGGGTCAGCTTTGCCTCCATCCCATCTAGCCAGACTGAGACACCTTGGTAAATCTGAAAACTAGTCAGTGAAGGAAGATTAAAAAAAACAGAGGACTTTTATCCTCCCTAGCTCTTTTGACCATGCAGTAGCATCCCTAGTGTGCTAAAGGACCTCCAGGGCCTAAGACTTACAGATAGGTATAAAGTGGTTGGGGAATGACAGAGCTCTCACATTCCCTAGGATATTCTTAAATTACTTCTCCAACTCCAGGAGGACAATCTGTAGTAAATGCTACTTCTCTACCTCCCACTCCTAATAGCTTGCTAAGGGCTGATCTAAAGTCTTCTGAAGCCAGGGGAAAGACTCCCACAGGCATCGATACATTCTGTATCAGCGCTTCCTTTGGAGAGTGGAAGCCCTTCTCTAATGGGAATGGAAGAAAAGGGTGAGTAATTCAGATCATCAGCAGAGACGGTTTAAAGAATGGGATAAGAGCAAGAGATGCTTGATAACTCTTACATGGACTGGAGGATGAGTCAGAAGCACCAGGATGTGTAGGTGGGATCCAAAGCCAGACAAAGCATTTATGCACCTGAGCATCAGTCCCTCCTGCCTCAACCTTCCTGTTCCAATCTATAAAGAAATAGTCAGCAAGCTCCTAAAAGCATGCCCCTCAACACACATGATAGAATCAAACAGATATTGTCATTATAAGTTTCTCATATAATTAAACTATGAAGTTCTCTGTTACAAAAGGAACTGGGGCCTTTCTACCATTTAGAAAATTGCTTAATTTCAATACTTTACCTCTGATATTGTGTCAAGGAGCATAAAACCAACATGAATGGCTGAAGCCAGCGAGAAATCCTGAATAGGAGGAGAAGCTCTGTCTCTTTCCAAACCACTTACAGTCGCAGCTTGCTGGGAAAAGCTGTGAAATGTGCTAACTGGCTTTGTCGTTAACGTGATTATGTAAAGTAGATGATAGTAATAGCGCTGCCCTGCCATCACTTACAATGGCATCTGCTCTCTTTCAATTTTATGTAATTTTAATTGAATTTAGGTCCCTCAGGTTGCCCTGACATAGGATTCATGTGAAAATGAGATCCTTATTTTAAACAACAGATGCAGTTGAAGAAACGGGAAGCGTTAGGGCTGCTATCCATTATGCAAAGGGAGGACGATCATTCCCAAAATGCAAAGAGGTTAAATCTACTTAAATGTGCAAGTTTTCAGTTATTTCCATTCCAGAAGAAATTGAAGCTCTTCTAAATAAGAGGTCTGTATACCACAGACGGCCTCAGAATACTCTAAGTGTTCGGATGGGAATTATGATATGTATGTAAAATTGGTCACAGACCTGACCCAGCACAGAATGCATTTTGATAGGAATCTGAGTTGGAGTGAAATAGCAACACTGGGGTAGAGGCTACTGAGCAAAATAAATAAGGGATAAACCAGGACATTTAAAGATGGATAGTGATCTTAGAAAAGTAGTAGATCACATGGGCCAAGTCAGCCTATATCAATTCACTACATATTCCTCCAACACCAGAGTTTAGTTAAGTAGGAAACCCTGCAGAAGGTGGTAATTAGAATTTTGGAGTGTAGTATAGGACTGCTGATTCAGTGGGCAGGTTTATGTAATTAAGTGTCTTGATTTTTGCCAAATTTCTTAAGTAATAGCTCATTGGCATCACTGACTTTTACATCAACTTACATCATCTTGGTACCATTTATAAAATCACTGTTATGGTACACAAGCAGCAATGCACTGAAATAAAGTTTTGCCTGCTGAATCAGAAAACAAAAAGTGGCTAAGTGTATCAGCCCATAACAAAAATAATTGCCTGTATTACCTTGGTAATATTGTTAGCTGTATATGTTTCTTTTTACAGGAGCAAATTTACATATATATATATATATATTT
>NW_010253323.1:0-271 GCF_000690775.1 Eurypyga helias
CACCCAATGGATGGGTGCCATGAGCATCGAACCCATTGGCATCACCCAGATGGGCACCATGAGTATCGCACCCATGGGTGCCACCGGATCAGTGTCACTGGATCAGCACCCAACCACTGGACGCCATGAGTATCACACCCCTTGGAATCACCCAAATTAGTACCCAACGATGGGTGTCATGAGCATCATCCAGATCAGCATCCAACCAATGGGCCCCCTGCCCATCGCACCCATGGGTGTCACTGGATTGGTAACCAACGATGGGCCCCAT
>NW_010253324.1:0-11877 GCF_000690775.1 Eurypyga helias
AACCATTCTATGATTCTATAATACCAGTTTGGACACAGAGGAGGAACTGTCAAGTGTTTACCAAAAATATACAAATAATTGGAGATTTTAGAATTCAATATGGAGAATAAAGATGAAAGTCTGGAGAGACAGACATTCTTGTATAGAATAACTTCTCATTGTATAATTTGGGTTTCTGTTTTCCACATCTTTAAAGCCCTTTCTAATATATCATCTCTTGTTTTCTATCCTTTGTGTTTTGTGGGTTTTTTTCCCACAATTCCTATACATACAATATTTAGCCATCTTATTGTCCAGTGAAATTTTATATATTTATATAAGTGTACAACCACCAAAATAGATAACATGTAAGAAGAGATTGCCTTACTCATATGTGGTGAACATCTGCAGCTGGTCAGCAATACACTTAACAGCAGTAACTCTTGTAGACAGAGAAATTAAAATAACAAGGGTTTTTCCCTTGATTCATAATAATATCTGATCTTTGCTCTTTAGAAGAGCAAAGATCATTACATAGAACTGTTTCAGTCTCTCTGAATGTTAGACATTTTCCTTTCCACAGGTTAAAACCCCAGCATATTACATTTAATTTGTAGAAAAACGAAAATAATATAAGTACACAGAATATGACTTAATATAACAGATGGATATTTATCCTGAACATACAGCCATGTCCCTGTGAGTTTTCCCTTCCCATCTTGCCTCTCCAAGACACTTGCATGCAAAAGGAATATAAACCCCACAAAGACCTTGTCACTGGGTACCATGACTTTATAAACCAAAATCTGGATTATGTAATCCAGATTACAGGGGGAATCCAGACTGAGGGAACTGGGCTTGTTTAGCCTTGAGAAGAGGAGGCTGAGAGGAGACCTGATCACTGCCTACAACTACCTGAAAGGAGGTTGTGGAGAAGTGGGTGTTGGTCTCTTCTCCCTAATGACAGATGATCGGACGAGGGGGAATGGACTCAAGCTGCGCCAGGGGAGGTTTAGATTGGATGTAAGGAAGAAGTTCTTCACCGAAAGGGTTATCACACACTGGAACAGGCTGCCTAGGGAGGTGGGGGAGTCACCATCCCTGGATGTGTTTAAGAGACGGGTGGATGAGGTGCTGAGAGATATGGTTTAGTGGTGGACAGATACGGTTGGACTGGATGATCTCTAAGGTCTTTTCCAACCCAGTGATTCTATGATTCTATGTTAATCAGGTAGCTACACTCAGAGATAAGAAAAAAGTGAGTTAATAATGCTTAGACAACTTCACTGTGGAAGTATGAAAGTAAAGAAATCACCATCAGACGGAAACACCTGCAAAACTACGTTGTTCTTGCAACAAGGTGTGCAAATGCTTTAAGTTCCCTTTTCCGTGTTCTTGCAATGAAAACACACAGCATACCTGTGTAAATGCTTTAAACTCCCTTTCCTCTTAAAATGTAGTTGATGGATGGTGGCAAAATCTCTGCAACCTTATCAAAATAAAAATGCAACCAAACATGTTCATGTTCAGACCGGTCATAAGTCAATACAGCTCCTGCCCGCTAATTTTACTTGCAGTAACCACCAATGACTCCCAGGAAGCCTGCAATTGCTATCATGACAACGATGGTGCAATCTCTCTTTTCCTCCCTCTGCCTTTATTAACATGACATGCTCTCCTCAAGGAAGTTTTCTGTTAGTCCTGTCCCACTGGTCACTAATGCCTGTAAATATCCAGCGCTTTCTGATCACCATGAGCAAGTGCAACATGAAATGCAATGCTGCTTGTGCCATTACAGTAGCAAAGGGGCTACCTTGCCTCTTCCATACCCTACCTTAATGGTTTTATTTTGTGAAGTAATGCAAACTTTTCTACTTCTTAAAGCAGCAATCCATAACATTCAAGACAGCCAGAGAGAATTGCAGTACATTTCACTATGCGAGCTCAGACAAGAGATATTCTGCAGTAAGAGGGGGAATTAAAAACCTGTGTGAAAGTCCACAGTAGAGACCATATTTCACTCTAGTCTGACATTCAACCACCATGTTACTCAGTTAGTAATATAAAATAAAATTAAAATAAATGTGTTTCATAAAGCTCAAGGCTAAGAAAAGAATCATGAAAGAGACAGGCTGGCAGATCATAATTTTTTGTTATGCAGTGAGACTGGTTAAAGTCATCTGTGCCTGGCTTTCCATATATTCTTATGTTGGCAACAATTTTAGAATATCTTTAAGTGCTATCTGACTTTATTTCTGTAGGATTCTTTTTTTCTTTTTATAAATAAAATGCACAATTATAGCTTGCAACAGAGTAATTTTTGCCACAGACTTAATATCCTGTAAGTTGAGCAAGCAGGAAAAAAATCTATGGAAAAATTTAGAGAAAACAAACACTTCATAATTTTCAAATATTCCTCTGACATCAGCAAAGAAGAAATAGCCCCTCAAACTTCAGAGATGCTAAGAGACGAGATACAGACTGATGAAATAGGCACCTTCTCCTTAGGTACTACCTCATAATTGGATGCCCACGCAAAGACAACCCTTCTGAAGTCATTTAGTTAGAAACTCTCTTGATAAGAGAGAGTTGTGGCTTTGAGTCCCAGTATTCTATTAGGATGCTTCAAAATAAAATCTCCTTAAGACTTGATTCCCCTCATCCAAACCAAAAAGAAAAAAACCACCCAAAACCAACATAACAAAAAACCACACCATTAAAAAAAAATTCAACTACAATTAACAAGAAAAAATAACTTTTAAAATTATTATGGTGCTGTGACTTGTGCCAGCTCTTTGTGTTTGGTTAGGCCTTTGCTCCTCAGACAAGGGTGCTTGGTGCACATGGAAGACAACTGAAATGATTTAGAACTTGACTTGAGGTACTAAAATAGTTTTGCTTGACTGAGTTTTCTATAGCCATTTCTTCAGCCAGAGAGCCTAGACTGCAATTGAACACAGTTTCTCTGTATCTCACTGACTTCTGAGACTTGAAATGAACATTTTCCCATCAGTACAATTCATGTGGTTTTGCTCTGAGAAGGTTTTAACCCAGTCCATGGTGAATTAATGTTTTTTCCTCTAAGCTTTGTGTTTTCTACTGTGTACACAGTTCTGCTCTGCACTGTTGATGACTTCCACACAGTGGAAGATTTGTCTTGTGTCTTTGTCCTGTAGGCTGGAAAACTGAAGTGAAAGACATTGCACTTCCATTTTTATTTTCCAATGTCCAGTAACAAAGTACGTGGATATTACATAACACTGCCACAACAGCATACACATCTTTCCTTATAAAGATTTTGTTTCCAATTTTCCACTTCTTTATGAAAGATGACAACTCAACTGACTTCACCATCACTTATATTTACAATCTCAGTTAATTTTCGTTTTGCTCTTTCCCCTACCCCGCAGATGAGTCACACTCCAATTCTACTTCTACTTCATTCTTACTATATCCCAGGTTGTGCTTGTGTTTCCCATAGACGTCTCCTACTCAGACCCTCATTATACCCTGCCCTGAGCACCGGTAAATCCTGTTCCTTGATTTTCCAGAAGACTCCCCTCATTTCATGCAAAAGACAGTTGCAATAGACGTCTTCCTCATCTGTCGATTTGATCGTGTCAAATCACTCCTTCTTTGAAGCCTTCCACTTCTATCACATCAAATTTAAGCTTCTTGTCATCACCTTCAAAGCTTTAAATTGCCTGTCACCGTCCCCTCATTCCCTTGACCAGTTTTTCCTTATGCTGCAAGTTCCCTAGAGCAAAGAACGTCCTCCTTGAATACTTGTAAAGTGATTAGCTGTATGACAGAGGCTATTACCACAAATAAATCACAAACAATAAAGATCGCACCAAACCTCATTTTTTATTTCACTGTTAACCTTGCAAGCTAATTCCTACTGCTTAGACATTAGTGATATAAATTTCACTTTCTGGATGACATCTGCAAAATTTCTAAATTGTTGGTCTCAAAAACTCTCTTCCCTGGAGTAACAGAAAAAATTGCAGTGTAGAGAGAAAAACAGAGAAACATAGAGAATGCATGGAATTTTTTCACTGAAAGAATTGAGGACAAAAGAACAAATATAAATTCTCCTCAAAGGTGGCTTACACAACAAACAAATGCTGTTTTACTTCTAAATGAAACCCTACAGAAGGGTTTTATGAGTCTCTATGCACATTACACCACACCGTGAACTAATTGCTTTCCTCTGTTTCTCAGGTGTGTCAAACATGGAAGAAAGTTTCATACCTGTTTTCCCTGCCCTATAACATTATTCTACGTGGTGATTTAGCTACTTTATTTGCTTTCTCATTGACTTTTATATCACATTCATATCTGAGTAATCCATATATGGAAGTGTGGTATTTGGCTGACTGGAAGGAAAGAATTAGAAACTGGAAAACCTGTGAATCTCCTTGCTGTTTCTTAATTTTCAGTTTCCCAACAGTTTGCTACAGATATTAGGCACAACTTTTTACAAATGGACTTCTTGTGGATAGCCAGATACCTTAACTTTAAATGCTGAAAAAATGAGACACAACTGCGTCACATAATGCAGCTCTTCTGTCCAAAGGTATGTTGCTCTGAACCTGAGATGACAGCAAGCTGTTTAACCAGCTGAAAGATGCCATTTCTGCTCTGAAGACCTTTCCTCTTTATATGTATTCCATCTTACCATGTGTTAATTAAGACAAGCTAGATTTCCACTCAAACTAACTGCAATATGTCAACATCTGTAACAGATTGAATCCCTTTTTCTGTAGCTGCCATTACGTCAAATGCATGCTATATTTTGATCAATTCCCTGCTTGCTCATGACAGATTTAAGCACCCATGACAACTCAGCACAAAGGGAGGATTCAAGCTTTTGAGAATTCCAGCAAGTGCCATTGGGAAACCTCCTTAGGGCACTACACTGCTCTGCAGCCTTCATGTTTCCTCTGTGCTAGTGAAAGTACCTGTTCTCCTTACCACTACAGACTCTTCTCCTTTTATTGCTTGGATATTTCATTCACACACTGAAATTAGCCCATAATGTTTCTAGTGCACTAAAAACCCAAACCAAAACAAAACAAAAAAAACCCCAAAAAATCTTATCAGTATCTGTTATGTTCATGTAAATATTTCAGGGAAGGCAGAGGCATTCAAATGCAAAAATGTCCAATAAAATCTATCGCACTTTTTTTCTGCAGCAGCTGTAATTTTCAAAACCCTTCCACAAGTTCACAAGGATCATAAAAAAAGCACAATGGCAGCACAGTCTGGTGGATGCAGGGTTCCTGAGCTAATTCTCAGCTCTCTGCTGCTACTGGCTTCCCTGTAATTCTGTTCCCTGTCCTCAGCTCTACCTGCTCCTCCAGGTATGGTGCTGGGGAGAAGTGATATATTACAACGAGAGCTGATCTGCAGTATGCTGCTACTCAAGAAGCAGCTCCCAGTATTGCCAATTCTTCTTCCATTTCCCCCCTTGACCCCAGTCACTTCATCTGCCCCTCACCATTCTTGGCACCACAGCAAGTGCTTATCCAGTTTTACACTGGGTAGTATCATTGATCAGAAAAGAAGTCTGAGAAAAGGAACTGAAGAACTTTCTGCTGAATTAGCCAGTTAAAAGAATTAAATGAAGAGTTGGTGAGAGCCTAAGCTGTGTCAAAGGAAATGGGTAGGAACATGTGGTCAGCAGCAGACAGGAGGAGCAAGGGAGATCTCCTCTCCACCTCTTGATGACCTCAGGTGTAACATGTAACTGTACTTCCAGGATGAGACTCTACTGCAGGCTGAACAAAGGAGCTACTGGCTACTTGGACCAGTGTTTTACTGGCTTGGTGTGCTGAAATGCAGGTCTGGTGAATAGCTGAGTTGGCACAAGTGAGTGGGATGAGACTGTGCAGCAAAGACAGGAGGAAAGTGGGACTGTGTAGCCAGTAGTAAAATCAAATGAAATTCCCATTAGGTGCGTTCTTTCAAGAACTTCAGTTAATTTTCTGAGACAGGAACTTGTCTCATCTGCATTTATGCAATACAACTTCAAACTGAATGAGGCCATTAAGTACACTCACAGTAGAAAAATACAATACAATGGATAAAATACAAAGACATCAAAGTGAATATGCTGCTTGTAATGTTTGCTGATCTGGCCGTACTGTTAGTGATAGCATCACATGCATCACAGATTTTGCTTGGAAAATACTTCAGTATATTTGACAGTCCTCCTACAGACATTCAAAATGACAGAGTCCAACATGAAGTGCTTTCATATTGGAAGATCTATGAGCATCAGAAAGCAAGCCATAAATCCTTTATTTTTTACTTCCAGAATATATTTGTAAGACAAGTAGGAAACATGTATCAACTTAAGTATACTGCACTATTGTAGCAATGTGTGGGACCTTGTTTAGCAAACTGATGCTTTCTGTGATGACTTCTAACCTTTTTTAAAGGCTCTTCAAAGCTTAAATAAAATCTGACAGTTTTCTTCCTACCATATGTAGAGGTAATGACTATATCAAGTCTCTGGAGGCAGTCAGCAATTATCTCTGACATTAGATACAACACACTTGCATTTACCCACACAAGCATAATTTTAACTATAGGCAAGAATAATTTAAACTTTGGAAGCTGATACGAAGTTAGGATGTGGACAGCTGGTGAAATGAAAGAGCACAGAAAATAGACCTAAAAACTGCAATGTGCTGAATTTCTCCTGACTGCATTTGTGTATGTTAAGGATGTCCATCAAAAGATGTTCAGTGAGGTAGTTTGGCCCAGTCCATTGCTAAACCCACTAGCTCTTAATAGATCCAACTCTTCCCAGGTCTGAGATATACCTCCTCTGAATATTCTGGTGCCACTCTGAATTCACCCTTCCTCAGACCTTACCCTGACTGCGGGCTCCTCTTGTTCCTAGCTTTACCAATTCTGACTAAAGAGGGGAATTACTTAGTTGTAGCCACTATACTGAAAGGTTTTGGAAATTCTAATTCAAACCATAATAATAAAGGTACTGGGCTTGCCCACTCTTGCCTAACATCACTGTTTCCTGAGTCTGAAAATTTCTAAAGTTCTGGGGCAAGCAGAGTGTCTCTGGTTTTCGTGTTCTCCATTCATCTTTGCACGGGGATGGTGAAGAAATCCTTAAATGCACTATCTGTCTCTGCCATGCAGGAAGGCTGAGAAGTGTCAGATGTTGTTAGTTATTCAGTGATGCTTCCACATAAAGTTCACTGTCCCTGCTAGATGGGCCAACTTTTGATAGACAAGATTGATGTCCAGGATCACCTTGCGATGGCTCTCAAGGATAAGCTGTCAGGTGGCTCTCTCAGCAGGTAACACTGTCTTGGGCAAGGTTAGATGTGTTCTTGTGGTAATACAGGATGAAGGTCCTAATGCAAGATGGAGTGACAGTTTGACATAGACTTGCCCTACTCTCATTCTTGGAAATCAGTAGTTTCAGGCCTATGCAAGTCACAGCTAGGCAGTGATTTCCACTCTGCAACCCAAAGAGAAGCTTCCCATCTCTTCCTTTACATTTTTGTCTGGGCTACCAAGTCCTCAAGCCCACATCACAGGAGAAACTTGGACTGCTTTCTCCTCGTTCCTCTCAGTAGATGCTTACTGCAGATAAGCAGAACTTTGTTTCCAGATGGCTGCATACACTAGCCAGACTTGCTTAGTGAGTAGCATATATGCTGTTTGTGCAGGTCAGCAGCTACCTGCGAGCAAACAGCTACGAATAAAATGCAGCTATTGATGTGCCTGTTCCAGCTCACGTCACCTCTGCCATCCTTCAGCAGTGGTGCAAGTCAAAAATCAGATGTCTTCTGCAGCAGTGCTCAACCCTGCAATAAAGTGCTGTGTGTACACATACAGGACAATAAAGTCCATTTTCACTGTAGTGCTCTCATCCCTGTATGGAAATATTATGCCTTGGGATATACGAGGTCTACTGTATAGGACAGACACAGATTAGGAGCCTGGCATTGCAACTGGGGTGGGGTGTGTGTGTAAATAAAAAAAAAAAATAGTATAATACTGTGACTATTTTCATGAGACAGCATGTCTACACTACAGCTGAGAAACACAGCTCTATTTTTAAATTACTTCTAATTTCCTTCATCTATTCTCTGGAACTCATGAATGTTAGAGACCCCTGAAGTCAGAGTTTCCTGGCACTAAACATCAAGCCTGCTTGGGTTATGCTCACTTTGGAAAATCCCTGTTGTCAGCACCATGGGAGATTTTCAAGCTTGCTTGAAAAATGTTTCTTTTAGTCTCAGCTCTACAAGGCAGAACCACCCCTCCCCCAAAACCATTCCACTGTTACAATTATAAACCCACCATATGTTTGAAACAGACATTTGTAAATTAACAGTTGCCTAATAAGCTTACTAACCCTTCAGAATGGCTATAGTTAAAATGTATTTTGATCACCTCTCCAGCCTTCCATTGTGAAAGCATGATGAACATTAATGGAGTTGATGTATACTGTGGAGCTACACGTTAAACTTTTGTGCCTACCTGACACAGCAACTGGAGGGAGAAGCAGAACAGTAATTAACAAACTACCTGAATGTTGTGGAAGCGTTAATTGGATACCGCAATAGCTGATTTAGGTCCACAACAATTTTCACTGAGATAGTCACTTCAAGCACTTCTTAAGGGGTCTGTCTGTCAATCATCAGGGGAAAAAAAAAAAAAAAGGCAGCAAACCAGGAATTTTTTCGTAATTGTCATAACGTACTTAAAAACTTGGCACACAAAAGAACAAAAATCAAACTATGCCTCATCTCATTTTCTCTGCAATCAAAACACACTCAATACTTGACAAGCCAGGCTTATTTAACTTGTGCAGGATATGTCCCGGCATAGCTGCATTTAATTGTGGAATGATTTAAGATACCACGCCACAGCACAAAACATGAGTTCAGTCACTGCTTCCACTCTACTCCTCAGAGGTGATCTATGTAAAAAACCAAAAGGTTTTAAGAAATCCACATATTCTCTACTGGAAGAGAAAAGGAGGTAGATGTAAGAAAGCAAGACAGATTTCTCTGGGAGGATAAAATTATCAGGTTTATAGTCCTAATGTACCAAGCACGCAAGATGTGTCATGTCCACAAATTGTTGCACTTGTAGCTGGCATTTTAGAATGAATTAGGTGGGTGGACGGTTAACTGACAACAAGTACTGTATATCTTTAGCCCTCAAGGCAGAGAGTACTTCAGATCCCCTCACATATCTTCTTTTTTTTTTTTTTTAGGTAATAAATTTTTCCAGGAAAAGGTCAGGCCAGTGTGACAGAAAATCATTCTGATTTGAAGGCTGTTAGGAGTCATGAAAGTAGCATATCCTGATATATTCAGCCTGGCTGGATGTGTGCAGAAACCTGCACAACACAAAAACACATGAGGAAGGGGGAAAGAAAAGGAAAAAAAAGCCTAACAAAATCCCTGCAAACAAAGTTTTATCAAAAATACAACCAACAAGTGGAGAAAAGAGAGACAACAGTACTTGCTTTTGAGTACAAAATTTCCTATCCCTCTTCTAGCTCGATTTTCTACTATTTTTTGACATAAAAATAGCTATTTCTTTAGACTATTTTGGAACACATTGGGCTAAATGCATTTTTGATTAGCAGTAAAGCTTTCAAAAAGCATGGAGGGCCCAAGTGTGAGGTGCCTTGAATCTCTTCCCTTAAAATGTGTTGTCCAAAAGAGGTGAGCTAATGCAGAGGGGAGATAAGCAGTGGCAGGTTTAAAGCTTGTGATAACGCAGTGATCTAGCTCCAAGACACGTACAACAAAGCTTCCTCGAAGACTTATTTCACTGCATTCTTTACCAAACAAGGAAATCTCCTCTAATCTGCAAGTAAAGGAAATGACAAATGTGAACAAAAAAATGAGCTGGTTACAGACTATTCAACCTTAGATTATATTACTCTGAACTGTTAATTAAACTCTTTTTATAACTCTCCCCTGAGTCTGCCTGGGGCTATACCTTTAAATTACCTTTTAATGGGAAATTGATGTGAACAGCATCACACAAGACCAGGGAAATGTGTCCCCATTCTTAGGATGTCTGCTGTACACATCAATGGACATGAGGGGTCCATGTAGAACTGCTAGCTCTATTCTCGGCTGCGTGAAGAGCTAGCCAATTAATGGGCTGTCAGGAATCGCATACAGCACTGTAACACTCAGATGGAAAATGAGAAAGAGCATAGAAATCAGAGAAAAGAATACAAGATAAGCAGGTCAACTATCACAAAGTGTGAAAAGGAAAAATAGCTACTGGAAATACATGAACACAGTGGTTTTTACTTTCAGTGAGTTATACTGAGGTAAGCTTGGCCAACATGTTTATACAATGACATGTATCACACCGTGATATATTCTGGAATCCTTCCAAAAGCTTGATTTACACTTAAAAGATAACCCCTCATAGCACATGTCAGATGAATGGTGTAAATGAGATTATTGATATGATAAACTGCTACAAAAGAAAAGGGAGAGAGATAGCAATGGCTTTAATTTATAGCTTTAAGTTAGAAATATAGGGTAATGCTAAAGGTTTGATGGGGTTTTGTTTCATTATTATGGCTGCCTTATTTTACAGAAAATCTAGGTCTGATACAGGCAGTAGCTTTAGCTTCTTAGCTCTTCTGTCAAATACAGAATTTTCCACTAGGTCTATCCTGAGAAAATCCAGATGAAATAAAATTATATAAGCTGCAAGATATGAATTCATAGCAATAAAAAGGCAAACTGCAAACTGTGTCAAATAGGTCACTATTAGAATGAAACGAAATCCAGCTAAGTTCTGCCCTCATGTTGCATCACAGAAAAATCGGTTTTCACACAGTGTACACACACATTCAAAGGAAGACTACCTTGGAACAACAGGACTGGCAGAAAATATTAAGAATTCTACAATTCAAAGACAGTCAACAGTCACCTTTTTTGAACAAAAGAAAAACTACACAAAAAAATCACTGCATGACACATAAATGGTGAAGTTATTGGTTGAATTTGAGCAGCACTATAAACCAGAATAGCTGTTCTGGGACCTGAATTCATGACAGAATTACAAGCCAGGTCAGTGTCCCACTACTTAGACATTCTCAGGACTGGGGAAGCAAAAATAAAATAGCTCCAAGGAATAATTACTGACACAGTAATTAAAAAAAAAAACCAACCACCAAAAACCAAGAAGTACATAAAATTCATATATATATATATTCATATCCATGAAATTCTATCCTTACCTGATAAACTACTAAATAGTATAAAGCTCAAATTCCAATGCATTTTTTCAGAGTTGAAGGGCAGATTTTGCAAAACTATGAATCTAAAAATCTTGTTCAACTTTGAATCCCATAGTAGTTGATGTTTAGACAGAAATTATAATGCATCAGTGCAGCATCATGCTGTGCACGTCTGTTCTTAGTCATTTCTAAATGAACGTCACCACTTGAACCAAGAAGCACGAAGCTAACCACATGCAGTAGAGAAGAAACAGGCCCAGGATCACAAGCCTGAACATCCTGGTTCTGCAACAGCAATGGTTCTAAAACAATATTAAGGATGAATTACAATAAAAACATTCGCTAAACCTTTCTGAAATAGCACCCATATCTATGGTTTGAATACACAAGAACTGGTCACCAGATAAAGAAGGAGATAATTCAGCATGTCATATCCAAAATCTTATCCTTCTTTTTTTCCCTCCTTAAGCAGAGCCAGCAGGAGGGGGAGTAATAATTTGCTATTCCAGCAGGTTATCAGCTAATTGCTATAGTCTTAGAGGGAAGAAGCCACAAGGAGGGAACTGTAGGGATGGGCCACATCCTGCTGACTCAATGCAGTTTGAAGAAAAAAACCCTTTATTTGAAGC
>NW_010253324.1:11890-58086 GCF_000690775.1 Eurypyga helias
AATGCAAATGCTCATGATGGATAAATTACTTCCGATTTCCTCAAAGAAATGTTATATTCGCATGCAAACAGCATCCTCCTGAATGACCATTTCCATACTGTATTTCAGGATGTTGACATGCTACCCCATCTTTAAAATTCCTGAATATCACTGCTGAAAATGTTTGTCTCTACTGAAATTATACCGCAATTACCAAGAAACAGCACTTCCTTTGAGAGAACCTCAGCAAAGGTAATCCTTAAACGATAAAAAGTTAGGCACCAAGTTCACCTCCTAGGAAACCTTTTTGAGAAAGTCACTGACCACCAAAAATCCCACAATAAAATGTAATACTGTTGGCTAAGGGTTTAGCCTACCTAGTAATTTTGAAGCAGATAAATGAAACGTTTTACTGAACAAAATCTACAATTCACAGCTGGAAACAAAAAAGTAAGTGCCAAGCATTTAAACTTCCAAGTGGTTAAAGGCATATGGAGACATCAAATAGGATGTAAATATACCTTCTCAGAATTTAAGAGAGGAAAAAAATGCTAAGCAGCATCCTTTTCATGAAGGGGTTATCTGTATTGGAGTCTAGATCTTAAACAACACGATTTTGCTGTTTACTGTCATACCTACTAATGCTAATAAAATGCCACCACAAGGAGAAAAGGAATCTCTACAGCCAGCAAATGGCTTTGCCAATGGCAATGCTGAGAAAGTAACTTTTAATAGACAATGAGTTATAATTGTAACAAGTTACTGGATTTTTTTTTTTCCACTCAGCTTCAGTTTCAGACTACTTTAAAATGTAATCAAGCATAGTTAATTACTTTCAGTCACATTTTCTTACACTGTGTATCGGTACATGTTGATAAGAAAGATTGCTGAAGAACATGGACACTTCCTCACTCTTCCCCTGGGAAAGGGAAAGATTCAAGGTTTCAGGAAAGAAGAGAGGCTGCTGCTGACTACTATTTCAAATCACTCTTCCATTCAGTTATACAAATACAAGCTACAGAATGAAAAATATTTCTGATATTCCCAGTGCACTTAAGTAGAACATGCATTTTACTTGTATACATTTTTCTTGGGTTTCAATGCTGATGTCCACTGAGCCTTTACAATACATTTTCCATTTGTTTCCCTTGTTGGGGGGAAAGGTTGGGGGAAGGAAAAGGAGGG
Organism: Eurypyga helias; assembly: GCF_000690775.1. NCBI lineage: Eukaryota > Metazoa > Chordata > Aves > Eurypygiformes > Eurypygidae > Eurypyga > Eurypyga helias. The sequence continues at coordinate 13,055 of NW_010253324.1, forward strand.
AGAAGGGACACAGAGACTACCTACAGAAATAACAGAAAATACCTCAAACTCAAATCTTAGCATTTCGGAGAGCTTTTAGTCAGGATAAATACAAAGCACAAGAATATTCATTCACCACCATACTTGGGAGAAATTTCTTTAGAAACCCCTATGTATTCTCTTCCCTCAAACCCCCTTAAAACCCTCTGCTGTCACATCAGAGCTTGAGAATAGTGCAGGCAATGCATTATTGCAGTACTATTCATAATCTCTGATTTTACAATTTATCGTGGAATGTTGCTAGGAATATGCACTGATTCATACATTTTTTTCCCTATACATACTATATCTAATAAAATATATTTTTAAGCATAGTTTACAGATAGACACAAAACTGTAAAATTCACCTTTCAAAAATAACATTTAAAAACTTCAGAACACACACAGCGTCAAAAGGCTGCCTTCAGAAAGAACTGTGTGCTGGGATGAATGGAGCCACAGCCTAACAAACAAGGAGGATATGCATCCTCAGGCATCTCAGATGGCCCACAAATATACTCCACTCTCCCAGATGTTAGCATAGATGCTCATAACTTACACCCTCTTACTAAGCAGCGTATATGGCCGTCTAGTTAGTTCAGTCATTTCTTCTTACTACACAGTGATCTTACATACTGGTTTAGAACACGACATATAACTTTAGTCTGCTACTGTCAATAGCCATATTAAAAACATCAGCGAACAAAAATATCAAAAAGGGAACAATGACCTCAGTTTGAGATGAGTGTCCAGTTACTTTGAGACCCTCATGTTTCACGTACACCATGAACCCTCCATGGGTTCAGGAACACTCGCAAGTACCACGGCTTTCCCAGATGACATTTTATTTGAAGGAGCAGTTCTGATCAGACAGATGATAAAAAAACCCTTTACATTTAATTAAAAGAATATATTTAGATTAACTTTCCCATATGTTTTATCCTAATGCGTTATCTGACTCACTCTGCAAAACACAAAAGTGAAAGATGCAGAGGCATTTAAAACTAAAAGGTTTTATCCAAGTTTCATATTACTCATTTTGAGATTGATACCCGAGAGACTCAAGTGACTGGAGAGTAAAACATGGCAGAAAGCCCAACAAAGCTATTGCCATTGCAAGAAAGTAGTCTTAGGCACTAGAGGGAGCATCTGCCTTTACAGTCACTGAACAGAAGTTTCTATGAGCCCACAACATACTCTATACATATGCAAGAATACAAAAATGTATTTTGCATATTATATATAAGGTAGAAGTCCTACTTTTCTCACAGAAATCAAACAAATAAAATTGCAATATTTAATTGTAATGAAATGAACTTTCTCATCTATTCATCTTGCTCAACCATCACTTTAAATTATTTTCTTAAAGTTCAGACCAGACTCTGAAAGCAAACTTTTTTGCACAATCACCTAAAAAGCCTAACAGTGTTAGAATGCCATAGCTTGAATTGTTCAGGAAATGAAAGTGATGAAATGTTATTTTAAGGACACAGCTTCAGACTTCTGCAACGCAGACATCTACACCTTGGCTAGCTGCCTAGACGTACCATGAGAGAAGGGCATTTCTGGGCTGTGATTCACCTGACAGCTCTAGACATCTGTCAGAGGATGGATGTGTGAATCATTTTTCCCAAGTGCCACTTCTATGAACTGCAAAAGTAGCTGAATTCACACGTGGATGTGTACACCACAAATTATTAGGTCACAGGATCCCCACCCAAACACATAAACAGAATACACTAAGCAAAAATACACGTACCATTAGCGAATGTAAATTTGGGGGGAGGGGGGTGAGAAAGCATATAATATTACAGCTATTAGGACTAACCTTGCTGAATTACCACTAAGGTGAATTGTTGAAAATTGGAATGAGTTCCATGTAGCACTGAAACTATGAGAGTCACAAAGCCTTAAGAAAACACAGTGGCAACTTAAGAGTACCATTCTTGACAAAGGATTGTATCAGCCGGCTACCAGGTGTGCACTGGCACCTTAAACACATTGTGCAATTTCTACAACTATAAAACTTTTCATTCTTGATACATACAATAGATTCAGTTAAGAAAGGGAAAGGAAAAGACAAAGAGCAGAAATTCCTGTACTACAGTCTGTAAGAAAAAGAAGAACTTAAACACCTAACAAGCCATGTACAGATCCATTTGAAACATTAACACTATTTTTTCCACCTGAAAGTGATAGGAAACAAACAGTATCTGCCACCTGTATTTCTCTTTAATGCCTCAGCCTTGCTATGAAATCCCTTGCTGACTGGCAGGTATACATGCTCACTTCAAGATAGACCTCAGGTCTCTGACTGGATGCCAATACCCAAAATGCTGCTGAGAATCATAGCTTAGTTTACCTTACACAGTTTAGTAGCCATGGTTTAATATCAGGCATTACACTCCCAGACCGCATGCCAAGTCCTGAGACAGGAAATTCTACTTTCAGATCCATGAAATTGGTACTGCTACAGTCAAGGATATTAAATTATGTAGTTTTAGTTTGTGGTGTGGTTTCTTACTTTTGTATACAGTCATCAGCCACGTAAGACAGGCTGTGAACTTGGGGAAGAAATACTATCTCCACTTATGTCCTCTGAACAAGCTACAGTGACTGTGGTTCTCTGGAATTCTTATTAGAAAAATCCTTTCTTCTTCCCCTTGGCATGAAGGTCCTTGCTCAGTTCTAAACAATTAGGACTCTGCAAAGTGCAGAGGCAAAAACTGAAATATCTTCAGCTATCCTCCCAAATTAGAAAAGCAAGTGTTTGACTTTTACTGAAACAGTGTAAGATACCAGCAGCCTCCAAGATCGTAACTAACACTGCTAAGAATATTCAGAGCTGGAAGATCATGCAAACCCACTAGTTTGGACCCTGGTAAAGCTTAATAGAAATGATTTTACCAAAAGGATTTGGAGCACCTGTAAATTTCAGATCTCTCTTAAAGCATTTCTCTTTGCACTTTTAACGTTTTCGCAGTAGCGTAGCAAAGCCTCCACAAAACTAATACAAGCACTTCTCATTAAAATAATAATAAAAAGAATATAGAAAAAAAATCACAGAGATTAAAAGGTAAAATTTTCAAAATTCAACAGGCACACAGGGTTTCAGAACATAAAAATCTCTTTATACCTAAAATTTGCCTTGTAGTCCTATAGCTAGCTCCTTTAGTACTGCAGGAACAAGGCAGCTGGAGATTCCCATCAGTGCTAGGGCTTGTTAGTCACAGACTGCGCCTGAACTGCAGGGCGCCTGACCTGAGCATGTGTGGGTGCAGGGAAAAGATGAATAGAAAGGGCACAGGAGTAGGAAGGATTACTGTGTGGTCTGGACTTGTCCCAACACAAAGCTGGGACGTTACAAGACTCTTAATTTAGAGATGAGCAGAGGTGAAGAAATAGACTTTCATCTTTCTCACTTTCTCCATTCATTCAGCATGCGCTTCAGCACAAACACAAGCACCCAGTTCCCTCAAGTTACATATGCAACATATTCCCCATCCTCCAAGAGAAAAAGCTGGTTTTAAGGTGCTACGTGAGCTTCGATTCATTTGACAGAAGATGCGTATTCTGAGCAACTACGATCACACTACAGATGTGATGTGGAATCAGACAACCCTAGTTTTTTCCTACTAGAAGTGAAACATGATCAGTAATATTACACTACGGAGGGAGAAGATTTTAAATCTAGAAAATTACTCCTTCCCCTTGCTTTCTGCTTTTAAAAAGCAGGCAAAAATTCCTTCCTGTAGCACCTTCCTATAGAGTTGCTTATTTCATTCTCCAGTCATATTTGTCCAACTCCTCCTAAAATATGTTAATTTTAACAAAGTGGCCACAAAGACGTAACAAAAGTGATTGGTTCCAATTGACATGCTTAGTTCTGTTTAATTGGTATCACCAAAATCAACAAGTATATCTATTGCTGGGTGAATTAAGTACAGCAGAGTAGACACAGTCCAGCAGAATGAATAAGCAAAAGTCAACTTTCTGTCGCCTAGATGTATTAAAGTGCTTAGAGAATGTTCCATAACTCACATCAGCTCCTTCTCCAGCTACCAGAGGACAGCTTCATACCCCAAAATAGCGAGAGCAAAGTTTGGTCCACATGCTCACTCCCAAACACAATAGATGGTACTACATGAGTGGGAAGGCTACGCATTACCTACAGGATTTCACACCTCCTCCATTCACTCTATTTGGGGAGGCAGGGGGAAACAAACAAACCAACCAACCTACCAACCCACCAAACACTATTTCAGGGCAATTGAATTCCTGACGTATTTCAAAGGCATAGTTTTAGTAGCTATACAGACATGTTTTAAAGTATTTTTTAATTTAACAGTGAAATCTGCTAAGGCCGTATTTCTTCAAAGAAGGTGATAGACACTTATTTTTGTGAGCTCTGAAAAATCACATATTAGAGCCTTGTGAAAACCATTTTCTATACAAACTATGGAATACTTGCTGTCTTAAAAGCTATTCATAAATATGTATTACAAGTTTATAAATATGTATTGTTTTACAAATGAAGAAAACAACTGAATAGAAGACCTCATAATTGGTAGGATCCTTTATTTAAAAATAAAATAAAAAAAAGAACTACATAATTTCACAGAGAATTACTTTCCATGTAAGCATGGAAAGATAGTATAGCAAAACAGTTTCTAGTTCTTTGTACTTGAATGTAACATTTCTGGGTTTGGGTGGGTTTTTATTTGGTTTGGGTATTTTTTTCAGTTCTGTGACTTACAAATTGAGGCACTAGTAAGTAAAAGTAGGCAGCACAAGCTGTCAGGGTTGTTGGGAGAAGGAAGCAAGATTGGGCTGTTTTGTATCCATCCACATGGCTACTATGCTTATGCAAGCCCACAGCATCTTGATTATTGTATTCTCTTCCTTTCTAAGGTTGATGAATGCAACAGTGCTCAGCTGTGACCATTTCCTGAAGCTATTGCTTTGAGTATGCCATCCACGTATTGCATCTCTCATTTTCTATTGCACTGAAAGAAGCAAGTGTAGAAACATGACTGTAATTTTATGCAAGTTCTTCCTATCAAGCAAGCTGATCAGCTATTTGAAGTCTGGACATATACTTTGAAATTCATAAATACAAGAGAAGAAGATTAGGTGTCTGAATCTCCCTTAGAAAAGCATGTGCTTTTTTAAATCTATTCTGTCCATCTGATGTTCTCAATTTAAAAATATATCCACAGATGGGCCAGATACTGCACACTCCTCAAGAAATGGTAGGCAGTCACTGGCAAAAGAATTCTCAGCTGACTGGATACCGATGGAGCTGTCAGAAGGGACACACACAGGTCCATTAGTTTAGGCTGTTGAATCCTGGATGTTAAGTGAAAACACCAGGAACCTGAATCAATCAGAGAAGAGGAAAAAGTCTGAATCCAGACGAGCCATCGAGAAAGCTAAACTTACTAACATTTTGCTTAAGTGCAGAGTTAGAAATCGTAAGAGTGGACTGTGTATATTTTTCTGACTAAAATTAAACAGTGATAATACCAGCAAATATAGCAATTCTTTCCTTAAAAATAGAGAGACTAAACAAATAAGGATAATGAATGAAGAAAACTCATCATTCACTTGGAGTATCACCTGTACCTCAGTTTATCTATTAGACCTTATCCAACTGTGTATAGCTATAGCGTGCTTTATAGATATTGAAGATGTCTAACCAATTGTTAACAGATGTGTTGCAGGCTGGTTTTACAGAGGACAGAGTTTATGATTAAGATTCATAAGATAAGCATGATACACATATAGTAATTTAGTTAGAATCATCCCTGTGCCCAAAGACATCATCTTCAGACTCTTTACCTTGTGTCACTGATGTCATCTGTAAAGATAATTCTACCTCCATTCCTAGGGTTAAGCCTGAAGAATTTCAAACCCATATGGCAAGTTTTGAGCAAATGTGATGCTGCAGCCTGATGATCCAGCTCAAAGTGAGCTGCTCTACTCCAGAAAGAGAACCAGAAAAAAGCCAACCATTTGAGTCGCAGGAGAAGCTTGTGAGTTCTCCTAACAACCTTGTGCCCAAATCATCTTCCCTGCATGTAGATGTATATAGGAAAGGTGAAATTTCTGAGATAGAAAGAGGTCTTTAATTCTTCCATAGCATCCATCACTCTCTCATTATTCTTTCAACACAAAAAATTAATCCAGGCTATGGAGCAATTTAGCAAAGCATGCCAAAGACCAGGTAGGCTATGGAGAAGTGCCATCACCTAGAACATTACAAAAATGACATGGTCATAGATTGTGACAGTATCCTTCTGTTTAAGACAATACAAGAGTGTAAAGGAAGCAGGTGGCCAGGGCTGAGCAGGACCCTGTCTTTCTATGGGACTGTCTATTCTTCCGTGGTAGAGCAAAATCTGTGTCTTGGGCTGTATGTCTTCTATTTTCAGGACAAAAATGGCGCTTTTGTCTAAGTATATCACTGTTGTTTAACATTCTGCAATTTACATGAAAACTAAACCAGACTTCACAATTCAGTAACCTGAGTTTCTAAATTAATGAAAGTGAGATGATGAGCTGGGAATATAAATGAAAGGGCTCAGTACTAGAATTCCCAAAAATAAGATCCAAAGGTTTTTGAGAAACGATTTCCAAAAACGTCTGATTATTTCACTGTTATCCTTCAGTAAAGACTAGAAATATAATGCCATTTTCTGGCAATCCACTAATGTGTATCTTTATTGAAACTAAATGCTTTATTACAAAATGAAGAGATAATTTACTGGGAGTTTATGAGTAAGAAATTATTTCACACTTTCTAATTTCCCTCCCACCCAACTACCATAAATGTCTCATTGTTCTCCTGAGAGCATATCTCCGGTGGCATATAAAGATGGTGCTTACAGCAGCATTTTGAGACCATTAGTAGTTAATCATATGTAAAACTGTTAAAAACTAGGGGACCAAATAATTTTTAAGCCTCCCTCATGCATTCTGTAATTGTGCCGTGGGAGTCTGCCAGCCTGATAAATACCAGGTCAAAATTTTGCAGAATGCATAGTATTTAGGTGAGTAATTAACAGAGCAACAACAGCATGGAAATTACAATGGAAAAAAGGCTTAAAAAAAATCTGCGTATTTAGGCACGTTCCTCAAGAAATTCAGGTCTCAGGCTAGCAAGCAGAACCAAGGGTTCTAAAAATCAAATGTCTGACCAGACTTACAGAACACATGAAGGGCAAGTATGGTACGTCATATTTAACATATCTCCCTACTGTCCTGTTAAATGGGTTGCAAGAGCTGTCTCCAAGATCTCATGAGATTTAAACCTTTCCTCCATTTCCCTTTTTCCTGTTCATCTATCAGGACTGACCGCCACTTAATTTTTTGATTCTTTGGATTCCCATTTGATTCCTGGTTTGGGCTGATGTTCATACCACTCAAATACATGCAGTGCAGTCTGCAGTTCTGATGTATTCAGGCACTATTAGAAAACCACTCTATGTGAGTAGAAGGGAAGACATTCTCTCATAGAAGTACATGTGCTATGGTGACCAGAGGACCCATGTTAATCATCATTAGAGGATGACCTCTGTCTTCTGAACAAAGTCTTTACAAAGTATTTGGTCCCACATAGTCTCCATTAAGAAAAGTTTTTCCCATTTCCCCTCATTCAAGCAATAGATTTAGGGACTTAGACATTCCCAGCCTCAACAGGAAGGCAGGAAACATGCAATCTGGCATGAGCCTTATCGTCATGTTGTGAAAACTGTTGCTCATATAATCTGCTGTAGGGGAGGGAAATCCCTGAACTGAGGCTGTGCATTTCATTAAAACAAATAAACAAACCCTAAACAAACACACCAAAAAACCCCACAACCCGACTCCTTATCTTTCTACAATAGGGTAGCAGTCCTCAAAAACAAAAAAAGAAGCCAAAGTCCAAGTATGGAAGCTTCATAGCGGGGCACAGCACAGGAGGTACATTGCTTTTTCTTTTCAAAAAAATACTGCAAAGCCCCACAGTTTAGACTTTGTGCCCATTTCTGCTGGGAGAAAGCCAACAGAGGTTGGGTTTTGTTGGTTTGCTTCTAGCACACCACATGGGCACCTCCATGAGCTCACTGCGAGCAAACTCTGACTTCTTGGCTGCCTGCTCCTTTCAGACAAGCAAAGAATTGTATGATTTCAACAATCAACAAAGCCTTTGAAAGCCACACTGATTCCCCTATCACATCAAGCAGTAAAAAATGATAACTCAGCCTACTCCTGAAGTCACTTATATGTGAGCACAATTTGTTTCTAATTTGTTTTCTACAACTAACTTGTTGAAATCAAAATTCCAATATTTTTGTATGAGTTATGTATGGAGAGTGTGAACTACATTCCCTGACTTGCCCAAGAAGGGACAATAAGAAGCCTAAAATCAAAACTAATTCACTTGGAGCGTTGGGAGTCCTGTCAACATTACAATGTGAGATTTTGCGATCAACTAGCACAGCTACACACAAAAAGCCATAAAAATAGGTTTTTTCCTTTTTCCTATTATATTCTATAATAATATTTTAAAATAATTTGTCACCAGTAAACATTGAATTATTTTTCCTGGACATTCCATATATCTGATCATAGTTGCACAGTACCTTGCTATTAAGTGTGGAAACTCTTTTCCTGTTGCTAATAGCATTCTTCACTTTTCACATTGGAACTAAAAGGAAGGAGCAATATTATTGATAACATTCAGAGCAGCATATTCAGTGCTTTGGAAGTGTAATACAGAACAGTTCTAAAATCTGTCCATGTCACACAAGTGAAAAGCATGTTTATACTGACTACTCAAGCTGGCAAAGAAGCTGTTGTGTGAATGCCAAAGAAAATTAAATAATATTCAATTGGAAGCCATTCAGGGTTTCGTTTCACATGATTATAATGAATTAAATGTAGCCAGATTCACAGCATCAAAGTACTCAATCAAAATAAAGCAATGAGTAAATAGGCAAGCGAGCTTTATTTAAATATGGACAATTATATCACAGAGCAAATAATTTTCAGTGACACAGGTGGGGGAAAATAGGTAAACTCCCTGCATTATGCATTTTGGTATTTTTGCACCTACTGTAGAATGAACACCATTTGTTTGAAAATATGTAATACTACATTAAAAAGTGAAACAGACTTGATTGACAGAGAGGGACAGAGATTAAAATCCCCAAGGTTTACTAGCCTAAAGGCAGCCATGACAAACTGCTGCCAGTTGCCCAAAGCCTGCACAGCTACTCGAGCACACAATCCTCAAAATAGTCGTATGTGGCTGAGGACAATCCCTGCTGTGCAGTGCTGAATTTCAAACTGGGCTCAAGAGAAGGGAAAACATCAACACAATCACACACCAGTCACTCACATCTTACATTCATTATCAGGTTTTTCAAAGGAATCCCCAAGGCGGCTATATTTCACAGAATTGAAGATTTAAAATAAAAGGAAAAGAAAAACAAAGCAGCTCCCTCAAAACTGTATTTACGCTGGTTTATAAACCCACAATAAAACACATGAAATAAAATTGCTCAAGTAGATTTTAAGACAAAAATATTTTTTTGAAAGTTAAAAATAAATACTAAGAGGGTAGATAACAAGAATAATACTGCTACCAGGCAATTAACTGCCATCCAACATATAGATTCTCGGCCAAATGGTATATATTCTAAGAACCTTACTTTCCAGGAAAACCTGCAAATAGATTTTGATTCGCTGTACAGAAAGCACAGCTACCCATCCTGCTCTTTCCTCAGGGAAAATTCTATGTATCACTGCAAGTAAATATAATGTATCAGCAGTAGGATGTGATACGTTAACATGCTCTAATTTCCATTACTTCAGCAGAACTGATATGTGAAGAAATTCAAAGTCTGTGCATTAGATGGATTAATAGAATCTAGGAATGAATCAAATATGCAATTAGAAAATTCTGTTTAAGAAGAGAATTTGCAGAGAGAAAAGCACATTACATTCATGTGAATAGTAATCTACTGAATTTTTTTGTGCTTTCTGGTGTCAGACAGAAATTTTCTTTACTAGGGTACCCTGAAAGGGATGGGAAAAGATTAAGAAAGACTTTAGAAGGATTTATGGATATTTTATTTATGCGGGTATAACTTTTTCTTTTTTTTTGAGAAAGCCAGTAGCAGTCAGAAATCAGGCAAAATTTACCAGTAGCTCCTGAAGTTAGCAAGCAATCTCAACAAACATACATCTCTTACTGATACATTACGTGCATAATTGAGAATGTTAAGTACAGCCTGGGAGCTGCTGGCTGGTTTTGTTTTCCCTCAAGACAGCCGTAGCCTACGTACAGCACTGCGCTGTCCTGGTGAGAACCCTTCTTCCACATTGCCCTTTTTCACTAGTGGGAAGCATTTAATAAAAAAACCCCGAGATTAAACAGACCAGAGCAGTTAGTGAGACTGAGCACAATCAGCAAAGCCATTGTCATTACCCTATTTATGAATTGACCGTCAGTCTCAAAAGAAATGTGGCATCCGACAAACCCTGGTTGTGTCAGGCACAGATGGGAAAGCTCCCTCCTTCTGCTAATTGACTGGGAAGAAAACTCATTAAATAGCATTTTTCACCTGTCACAGTCCAAGAGCAAACCCAGCAGTCCTCTCGGCTGCCCACCTGTTGGGGAAGGCATAGCTGATGCTACACTGGATGTTCTCTTGCTACTAAACAAATGCCCCATTGCTCAACAAGAAAGAGCAACAGATCTTCCCCCTGACAATTAACCTCCTGTAAATCACAATGTCACATGTACCATTAAGTTTTATCTCCATCACAAGGAAAAATAAAAAATATTCTAATCCCCAATTTTCATATGCAGTAGACGACAAATAAGCTAGAGGATGAGTTCTGTATTTTGCCAGGGCTTTTCCCTCTCCCTTTTAAAGCACTGTCAGCACAATGGAGCTTTATGAAAAAACATTTTGATTTTAAAAAAAAAAAAAAAAAAGCATGAGTCTTTTCCATGTGACTTCTCTTTTGCCTGAACAGGTCCATCAATATTATTTGCACTTATTAGAAATGAATGTCAACATTAATATTAAGAGACTTTATTTCTGTTTTGTGCTCTATTTTATTAGTATGCTTCACTTAAATAGAAGCATAATTTTGCTAAGTCCAAAGAACCAAAGGCATCTATGGCATAAACGCAAATCCACGCTAGACCAGCAAATCCTTAACTTCTGTGTTACACTGGTATAAAGCAGGATTTGGCTTGTGGCACTTGCTGGAATAGTTCAGATAGTTCCTAGATGCTTGTGCTACTTCACTGGGTTGTAAAATTTTACAGAGCGACACGCTTAAATACCACACCTAAACATTAATATACAGTTGTAATATGTCAGGTTCAAATGGAGTGGATACTAACACCCTATCAAGGAAGAACCTATCACAGTAATGATGTATACTCATACACAGACAATGCCAGGGAAAAAGAGGAAAAACTAACCAACCAACCAACCCAGAAACAAAACAAAGATACAAATTTCACAAGAAATAATACATACAGTTATTTCAGAGTACAACAGCAACTACCAAGAATGTGTCCCTCAATGAGAAGCACACAATGAGAGAAAGGACAGTGAAGGGCTTTGTGCAACCTCAGAAGCACCAAGGCTGTCCCATTCCCAAAACACTGTTTTAAAGGGAATTCCACCAGTTTCCTGTCAACCAGCTCTGTAAAGCAGGAGAGTTGGCTTATAATCAAAATTTCTCCCACTGCTGTTCTTCCCTCACCTCTCCCATTCCAAGGAAAACCCCACTAATGCTTATCTGTAATGCTGTATGTCATGACTGGTCTGTCCTGTGCATAAACCTGTTATGGTGTGTTAAATAAACAGGGTTGCAGGAAGAACAGAATTTTACTTCAAAGCTGTGCTGCTTTCAAGAGCTACTTAACTACCAGTCTGTTTTAATTGTAAGATTTGTAAGCCAACTCTAAACCACAAAAGAATTCTCTCATGAGCACTTGTGAGAGATACTTCAGGGTGCTAACACTGAAATTGAATGAACAATTAAGAAAAACAGTCCTGAAATAAATCCTATTACAAGGAACGGTGCCATGTGGCATTAGTTCTAAAAGGACTGGTCCTGACACCTCAACCACTTTTCTAATTTAGTGCTTTTTCTGAGTGTTGTCCTCCTTATCCCTTCCATTGTGTCCTTCCTTAGTGCAACATGCTAACAAATATGAATGAGAGGACTTACTGTCTGCCTTAGCCATGGATCAAAACGTCACTGTTGGAGAAAACTGAACAGCAAAAGGATAGTCTTTCCTTTCAGTAAAATATTATCCATAGGGAAGGAGGGGAGATGGATTTGGGAAGATGGAAGTCCAATAAAACAAAAACTGGGAGAAGTGCTGGAGCAGCATAGTCAATGCAACAGGCCAGGAAAGGGACATACCATGCAGCAACCTGAAACGAGGTAAGGCAAGTAAGCTTCATTTACAGAGAGAAAGGACAAGTGCCTACAGAGAAGATAGGATGAATGCTATGTTTGCCCTCCTTTTTTTTTTTTTTTTCTGCTGGCTCCAAGAGCTGTTGAAGAAAAGATGAATGGATAACAAACAAAATATGAAGAGATATTCCCAAAAATGTCATTTTCAGACTCACAATTCACCCTTTACTGTTTGCCCACAGGGTAGAATCCAGGATTAAGCTGCTTTGCCTCTTCTTAAATTTCTTTCCATGAGACATGATGGTAACAATCATCATGTTAGACCAAAGTTGCTGCATAGACTAAACTTGCCTGCTTTGTGTCCTACTTTAACTGACACTACTCCAAACAAAACTATTGTGTAAGCTCTTTGGTTTGGTTGGGCTTTGTAAAGATTACCACAATGTTATAAAACGTCTAAAAGAACACAAACAAAACCCCATATTGTGAAAAGTTATTTGGTCCCTGCCATCCTACTCAAAATGCTTTTTTGCTCCTTCCTTGCTTCAGATGGAGTGGCCCCACTCTGTTTTCAGATGTCAGACATGGTTAGTGAACACAATGCTGTCAAACTATAATGGACAAAGAATTTTTTTTTTCCCCGTAATGTGTTTTGTTTATATGAAGAACTGTGCCAGGGATCTACTAAGTTATATCATTTCCTTCAATGAAACTAATTTATGAGGAAAATGAATCATGGGAAAAGCAAAGAAGATATCAACTGTTCTATATCCACCCTGTTCCTTCCTGTATCTGTGCCTGGAAAAAACAAGCAACAGAAGCACAATAGACTAACCTCAGATCTGGTGTAATGTCAATGAAGTCAGTGATGATACGGCATGAATGAATCTGGCACAGTAGCAATTTAATTTTTAGCAATGCTGAAGCCAATACTAGCATGTAAAGTTTTGCCAGTTGCTTGACAATACAAAGGTAACCTCTGTGTTAAAAGCAAAATATGGTGCATCCATTCTAACTGGGAATTTGCAGGTAAGCAAGATGCATACCGTGTACTTGGAGTTAAGTTAAAGCTGCAGCAGAACGACAGAATAACTGCTGTAACAAGCTGCACGAAGGATTAGCATTAACAGCAGCAGTGTATTGCCACAACTAAACATAATCCAACCTCGTCTGCTACATCCAGTACCCAGACTTGAGACTTGGAAGGACAATGTCATAACTATGATTGAGAGGCCATTTTTATCATAAATTCTTATGTCCTGCATTCTCATACATTTCCTTAGGAAGGTCATCTTTTGGGAGAAATTCTTATGCTTGATTTGTTCCCATGATTTCTGAGGGTATTCGTCGTTCTTCTAAAACTGCATCTTAAAAAACAAACAAACAAAACAAGAAAAAACCCACACTACACAAAAACCACCCAAGCATAAAAATCCTCTATCACCAATTTAAGGATTATACAGATGCTTTTTTCTCCCCACTTCAGCATCTCAAAGGTAAAATTATTTTAAAACTGGAATGTACCACCTATCCGATCTTCATTACAAAGATGAACCAAATGCCAGAAGATTAGATAATGCCTCTTCAATTTATTTTTCCACTGTGGTGTTTCACTAGTAAAATGCATGCTGCCACTAAAGTCAGTGACTCTCCACAGCTCATGAGAAGGTGTGGACAGAGAGGGTTCAAAACACTGCTGCAAAGAGAAGATGAGAGGTACATAGGGCTGGATCAAAAGTTACGCTGATGGACAAATGATGGAAGTGTTTTTACTTCTTTTGGAATTACTGAAATATTTTTGAAGAGCATTCCTGTGATGGAGCAGCAAAAAGACTGGGTTTTTTTTCGGGGTGTTGGTTTGTTTGTTGGGTTTTTGTGGGATTTTTTTTGTTTGGTTGGGGTTTTTTGGGGTTTTTTTTTGATTGTGGGTTTCTTTGTGTTTTGTTTTGGTTTTACGTCAGCAAAGAATACATGGATTCCCAGTCCCCCATCCACTGATCACACATTCCATTTTGCAGCATACTGAAATAAACTCCATCCCCACGTAGATCATACCCACCACTTCAGTTTGGTTTCAGAAGAATTGCATGTCAACTGCCTTCAAAGCCATATAAATCTAAACGCCCATATGAAGTATCTCTGAAAATCAATCTTGTGCCAGGTAGCGCTATTATTTAACATATGTTCATAGGGCTGTAGCGGGGTGTAATATTGCATCCCTGGATTCCCCCCACTGAGCAGTGTTGCATGGCAAACACCATCTCTTTTCTATGAGCTGCAGGAACTGTGCTTGCCACTGCTATCCATGACTTAAAATCACACAATACTTAGAAACTTCTACTCCATGTTTTAAAATTAAGCTTTTATATCCTTCTTGTTGAAAATTGATTTTAAATTAAGAATGTGTAAGCATAAAGCCTATTATGGAAATCCATCAACCTCTGTCAAACTGTAAAAAAGTTTTAGAATCATACTAACAAAAAGAAGGAACAGAGATATGATAAGCACAGTATGATAGCAAAAGACTAAAAGCACAAGACGACTGATTCTAGAATATGAATGTATATTTAACAGCATTAAAGAAAAAAGAAAGCTTTCATAACACCTAGGAACAAACAGATCTCACACAGTGCTATTATGTATCCAAAGAGGACTCGAATCAATCACACTTTCATTGACAACAGATGGGCCGAACAGTAGTTAATGACCTACTGTACTGTGCATTGGGCTGATGCTTGGGGCCAAAGACCTGCCACTGCCTCCCTGACCTTGACGTGTCACTTTGACACTTTGTGCCTCAATTTCCCAGTCTTCAAAATGCAGGCCAATGGCAGTAACCATACTGAAATGTTTTCAGATTTCCTCAAGACAAGCACTAAAAATAGTAGGAGCTGGGTGTTGTTGCAATTAGCAGCATGTCACATGTTTTTAATCACACAAGCTTTACTACTTAGGACTAAAATACAGCCTTGTGTAGGGGAGATCTGCAAATAAAACCACTGTGGTTCCTGTTAAGTGTCTCAAATGGCATTTTTTTACCTACATTTCCAGTCAATGTAGGTCAGAAGCAAATAGGACACAGTTGTGTAGCCTCAGAAACAGTCTAAGAAGGAGACTGACTCAGATGGTATTCTTCTCCTCCTCGTGCTCTAGAAGAAAGAAAAACATACTGAAACTTTGTTGTTGTGATGTACATTCCCTAATGCTCCTCTGCTGCATTGCGTTGATTGGAGCACAGCACAAACTCATCTGAAGATGGGTGCCATATTATCCAATTCCTCATGTGGAGGGCTGCTTTCTTTTGAAGGTCCAGTTTCTATTGTTTTCCTACCAGCAACTCAAGTGGGCTCTAGAAGAAAGAACAACATACTGAAACTTTGTTGTTGTGATGTACATTCCCTAATGCTCCTCTGCTGCATTGCGTTGATTGGAGCACAGCACAAACTCATCTGAAGATGGGTGCCATATTATCCAATTCCTCATGTGGAGGGCTGCTTTCTTTTGAAGGTCCAGTTTCTATTGTTTTCCTACCAGCAACTCAAGTAAGCAAGTCAGCTGTAACAGGACATCTCTATCCCTCTTCCATGAAGACATTCTTCATTTCTGAGGGTTTGCACTGTCTCAAATATCAAGCACTGAGTGTATAGCAAGGGATGTAGCCCATCACTTTGCTTAATGTGGTTCCATAAAATTTAGTGACTGTACTTCAAGCAAAGGACTGAATCTAAAGATTGTACATAAAAAAAGCAAACCTTGAGGAAGGGAAATAGAAGTGGAAGAAATAAATACAAAAGTAGGGAATATACTGGAATAGTCATAGTTCCAGATATTTATCAAGACTCCAAATATTAAAAAAGTAGAAAAAAGGGGTTTATAAATTGACTTCTAAAAAAGCAATGTGGTAAAGTATAATATGTTGCCAATTAAAAAGACCACAGCTTAGATAAAATACTAGTAAATATACTCCTTTCAGGTCTCTGCTAAAACAATGTTTAGGCTCCAATAGCATGATACCAAAGTATAGCACTATTTGTCCAGAAACTTATCACAAGCACAGACACAAAGCAATGAAGGTAGACAGCCAACATTTACTGAAGGGAAATAAGTAACAGTATCTAAAATGACTCCAAATGCACACAATGATATAGCCATATATTTAGGGGGGAAAAAAAAAAAGTAGCTCATCAAAGCTTCAGTTAGAAATCTTGTTTACCTTTCACCTGTATAACATTTGCATACGTGCACATACAAAATAATGAGTAGTACTGAAAGTACATTATGTTCTCTTCAACTTGGACAGTAACATGCAGTACCATTTTATTCATTCCCTAGGTATGTTGGCAGCAGGGCAACACAAGTGGGAGTTGCAATTGAATTTTCTCCTGTAAAGACCAAATCAGCTTTTAAAAGTTTAGAAAGGAGAAGTCCTGAAGCAGCTTGTTATGTATGAAACCATTTATTCTTCCACAGAAAACAAAACCAGCTCCTTTTTATTTAGAGGTCATTAGGAACACAACCTATTAAATTCATTGTTTAGAGGCTTAAATTTAATTAAAATAGTCTCTTAAATATGGCTTAATGGTGGGTTTTTTCTGCATTATGAGTTCACTTCACTGAAATGAAGCATATAAATATGCTGAGGTGATAACAAGAGTACATACTGGTTATCCACACACACACACAAAAGTAGTTCCATGTTCCCCAGAACACCACACACAGAGCAAGTGATGTAGTATATTAGGAATAAAGCCAACATCTACCTCCTCACAGGTGACTGAAAACCACTAGCAAAACTACACCACCTTTAGTCTAAGATAATCATCCAGATAAATAATTTTGACCCACATAACTCATTAATCCTAAGCAATCAGCCTCAGTGCTAAATTCTTTCACACTGGACTAAACCACGATATTTAAGATGTATTTCCTACAGTATAATGCCCTGCTATATACTTACTGCAATTGGCTCTAAGAACAGAAAAAGTCTCATTGACTTCAATTCAGGGGTGAGCTTCTGCACTGCTCCATATTGTTAATTAATCCACACCAATAGATCCCAACCCTTACGGTAAGTTGCCATCCATCCAGAAGGAGAGATTCCCACCATTGTTTCTGAGCAGCATTGTTACGCAAAAAACATGCAAAAACCCCAAAACCCAATAAAGAATTCCAGCAGGATTCTCTTCCTTTTGTTTTCAAACTAAAAAAAAAAAAAGTAATAGATTTTGAAAAAGAGCCCTTCCAGACTTGCTTGGCTTTTGATGAAGGATCAAATTATTTCACTTTTACTCCCCGCCTCCTCCGTCCTCCCAAAGCAAGGAGGTGGTCTGCTTAAAATATAGCTACTTAAACAGGCTATTGTTTCCTTCCCTTCCAAGACCACCCAGATTTTCAGTACTGAAACATCTTTGCACTAGACAGATTAGACTACTACCACAGCTCTCTGTTCAAAGACCTGCTGCTCTGCAATATATTTATCACTATTTACCACCATCACTGCATAAACAGAGCATACTGTGCTGGCTAAATACATACACATAAGAAGTGGCAGTAAAAGTTATGGAAAAAAAAGTGAAATCTTAGGCATTTGGGGAAGGGAGAGCCATGACTCCTCAGAGCTCAGGAGATTATGTTTAAAAATAGGCTGTCCTTTAGCGACTGTATGTAAAGCCCTCGATTCTTTTTACAAATTCAGACTTTGAGTCTTATATCTTCAAGCTGAGGTTTTAATTAAAATTTTAAAAAGAAACGAAAGTTCTCACAGAACAACCTAATTTCAAGATCTAGCATTTCTAAAAAACAAAAATATTCCTAAAGGACCCACATTACAGTTTGTCTCAGAGGTTAGGGCAGCACACTGGGAATTAGAAAGTACAGATTCTATTTATGACTTTCTTTTTAATCTGCTTCCACTCCCAGCTCATGATAATTCAGTTTCCTACCCAGAAACTGGCATATTGCTGCTAGTCTCCACTGTGTTTTGAAATCCATGAAATGAAAAGTGGAAGGTATGAAAAGAACTATGCTGAAAAGAACTATTATGAGAATGAAGTTGGGAATTACACAAAGGGAAGATAGTTCTTAGGGGCAGGATGTCAACATCCACCTTTGGCCAACCTAAAAAAAAAAATTAAAAAATCCAAGCACATAGTCTTATCTCAGGAAAAGGTAGGAAGCATCTTTGGAGGTAGGTAAGAAAAATACAGTGTGGACATGTTGAAGGCTGGTGCCTGTCCAGACAGCTAGCTGTAGGTCACTTGAAACTGATAGTAGACAACAAAATAAAGCAAGCTTACACACATGAAAGACATGTCAGGCCTTTGTGCTTGGCTCAAAGCACCACACTGGCAGCAGTGTTGTGCTTAATTTCATCACATTTAGCACAATAACTTTTTACTGTGCTACTTGTTTTTAACATGACACGTAAGCAAAATGCTGCACTTTAGATGATGTTTTTGTATTTTTAATTTCTTGTTCTAGGTTCCTGCAAAACTATGAGTTGGAATGTGCAGCTTCTCCTGGAAACATGGCTGCTTGTTCTTTCTTTCCATTACAGTCAGCATGGCTATTGTAACATGGTGGGCGGTGAGATGGGGGTGGGGAAAAGTTTCCAGTGGAGCACGCAGGGACAGGATGAGCGACACTGACACGGGCTCTAATACAGGAAATTCCAGTAAAGTATTGGAAAATCAGTTTTCACAATGAAACAGTTGAGCCTTGGAACAACCCAGTCAGGTTGTTGAAAGCTGGTCTATGGAGATACTCACAACTGGGCTGGATGAGGCCCTGGGCAGCTTGCTGTAGTTTGTCCTGTTTGGAGTAAACAGCTGGATTTCAGTTTGCAGAGATCCCTTCCAACCTACATTACTCTGATTCTAAACCACCTTGAAATATCTTTGCTTTTTAAATGGCTACTATTTCCAAACCATTTAAAACTACTACAGTTAACAACAAGGTACTATTGTCAGCGTATTTCCCCAGCAGGTGTATTTCTGCTCCTCAGGTGGGCAGATAACCCATGCACCTGGGAGGCTGCCTTGAACATCTTAAGCTTGATCAACAAAAAGTGATTGCTTTCTCACAGTCTTGGCACTCCTCTTTTCCCTTCTAACCCTACCCCTAGCTGTGGTCAATATAACTAGTTCTCTGCCTGTAAAATAATCAGTAGCATTAGTTGTTTGTGGTAACTACATCACGCTTTTGCCAAGTGACAATTTTAAATGAGGTTTACTGTTGCCCACTTCCAGCTTGGGCTTTGAACCCTTCCACATGCAGACAAGGAAAAAAAAAATTGTTTGTGCTTTTGTAACTCAAGTTTAACTGCCCAGAAATAAGTTATTTGTTGGGAAGAGGTGCTCCCAAAATAGATGCCTCAAAAGATAATAGCATATAGCAAAAAAGGAGGTGGTTCATAGACTTTCTACCACCCTGATAGCTACACTGGCTCACACTGACTGTCCAATAAAATCATAAATACAAGCAGAATCTATGTAAGATTTCAAAACAACTGTATAGTTTCTGAGTTTCTACTGAGGTAGACAGTTGTTCCTCTTCTCCACTTCAGTACCAACATAATTTCACAGAAATCAGCCCAACAGTAAAAGGTCAAATGGAACAGGTATTTCACAAAGGTTGCAAATAATTTGAGTAAAAATGTTCCTGCCATTTTTTTCCAACCCTCAATTTGCTCCCAACTTGTCAGTATGGAAAGAACAACAACCTCACAGGCATCTGACACTGACAACTGCATCAGATTAGGCTTTAGACAGAGTAATAAATTAGCCTTCGTTATCATCATGATTGCTTTGGAGCTATATGTTCACCACCTACTGAGCTTTTGCACACTTCAGGGCAGCAACAGTATCTGTAATGTTACAAATATCAGATCCATCTGCATGAGCAAGGAGACACAAAAGGAGCAAAAGGGAAAACAGGGAGATAAACTATGAGAAAATGCTCAAGTGGAGCAGTGGCTGTTGCTTTCAAAATATTTTAAGGCTAGAGCATATACAAACTTATGCACATATTTATGACATTGACTTTGTCAACTGAAGGTTAGCAGTTTTTTTCATGTCTTTCATAATGATTGCTTCCAATGACTAAGAAATATAGCCTTACCATATTTTTTTCCTCCATTCATAATTTCCAATACGAAAAGGAAGCTTAACACACTATTAATGCTAGACCAAGAAGGAAATGGTTTCGCTGTCACAAAAAAAATTTTTTTTCTAACTATGAATAAAACATCAAAAATTCAAACATGGCCTCAAGTCAGAAGTATTCCTAAATCCACTAAAATATTTTCTTTCAATGGCTGAATTTTTTTTTGCTTTACTGTAAATTATTATAGCTTTGGGAATAAACACCAAAGACTAAAGCAGAACTATTTCATTTAAAATACGTGAAGTTAGAATTTCACAACAATTTGAAAACTCCATAAAAAACATTTCAAAGCAGGAAATTCCTGACCACTTCCTATTAGGGCTGAAGACAGGAAAATTCTGGTGTAGCTTGCTACTTAGCCTGGCCTTCATGTGCATGACATGAAGAATTTTTATTACTGGACTGCAGTAAAAAGACAGCATTCCGAACTCAACTGTTTTAGAAACAGGAAAGAACTGTGAGGTACATTTTATAACCTATATTTACATAAGTGAATTGTCACTGAATCAGTAGACCTTGCATAAGAAATAAAAAAAACCCAGAAACTGCCCACATGTAGCTAAAGAAACACTACTAAAATACCTTATGCTTTGATTTTTAATTCATGGTTTTTATTGGTGCAAAAAGTACTTGAAAACTGAGTGAAAAGCTAATGAGCTTCTGCTATATATTCTGGGTAGTAAGTCAATCTCACACACTAAACCATCCACAGGCATCATGAAATACAACAGAAAAGAATGTGTAGATCTGTGGCTCAGCACTGAATGAATTATCCTGTCCTGGGATCACCACATTTAATCTTCAGATGTTGTACAGATGGTCTCAAGATTTACTGTCAATTCTTCAGATGTACAGGATTTTAAAATGTTGCTATGTTTTAGAGAAGACTACCTAGAAACAGTAAAATAGTTGGTTCTTAGACCACCATGTTATACATGGACGAGCTTAGCACTGCCTCCCTCCTTTGTCCCGATACAAGTCTTTTGCAATTTCTGGATGGGGAACTGGCCTGGGCTAATGCTAATCATGAAGTTGAAGTGTTTAGGTAGGCCGCAAACCTGACTTATGAAGAATGTTTACAGGTTAATTTTCTCTTGGACAGAGGATAGAACTCTATAAATACCTTCTCATGGAGACAGAGACAGCCCCGGCATGGCTAAGCTACCTGATGCCTGGATTTCACTGCCAAAAATTCCAGGCACTGTCCTTATAGTCCTGAGCTGAGAACCTATGCACTGTAATCTGCATAGGGAAAGGAAGTACTTCACAGGGCATCCTTGGGAACCAGCAACCTGGCTGGGGAGATACTGAAGTTGGTCAATGGGAACCATAAGTGCTGGTGGGCAGCCTAATGCTGCATCTTCAACCCAACTCTCCCTGTAGCACAAGCAGCAATGTGCCCATTTATACAGCTTTGAGTGCAGTCCAAGACTTAGTCACATGAACACGAAAAACCTAAAAACTCTTGTTTATTGTTTTTAGGTAAGTCTCGCAACTTTTTGCATGCAAAAAGCAGTTTCAACTGAGGACTGTCCTTCAGCCTAGATGAGCGTCAACTGCAAGGCAAGACGTTTTCTTGGGGATTCTGGGCTAGCACATTCCTAGATGGAAGAGAGAAACAATCTTCAAACTCTCACATCCTTGCTGAGTTCTCTAAAACAGAGAAGAGAAGGCTGCCCTCTCCCTCATGTTTTAGGGTGAGGATTTTTTTCCCCCTCTTATGCAGGCCCATTGTGATTTTTCAGTGTAGCAAAATGACATGAATAATTATGTGGATGTGGCAGACACTTCAATGCCTAGGCAGAAACAGAGCTTCCAGCTTTCAGAAAATTTTAATAATGAAAATCTGAGTATCAATTGACTCTAGACATGTGGTTAGACATACCTTGAGAACATATTTAGGCTTCTACATTTCTTTTTCAATCTAGTGTTGGGCCCACTAGGGTTAGGTCTCAGTACACTGGAATGCATGAAAATGGAAAAAGAAGGAGTGAGGCAGCAGAAGTAGCTTGCCAGTGAACATTTCACAAGAATGTGTAAGATGCTCTGCAATATAATGAACCACATTTTCTGTCACATCATATCCCAGAGCAGAATCTTGAACATATTTGAAGTGTTCAGCATTATGTACGCTTCAGCCATTCCCAAAGACAAATACTTTCACTTGCAGCCTGACAGAGTCATGAAAGATCAGGAAATGGAGGCCCAGGACTGCACAAATTAGAGAAGTCCTGTAGCAGAACTGGGAGGATATTCACAGCTTAAACCTTCCTTAAAAACAGTCAGGTCATGTCTAAGGTATTACGTGGTTTTACAGAAATCATGCCGTCTCTGTTATTAAATACTTTACAGATTTATTATAAGCAGAACAAGAGCAAACAACAGCTTTAAAGAAACTTCATGTTCTGGTAGAAAAAGCATTCTTCATACTTGTCACATCTGACATTGGCTTTCATTTGCTTTGTTTTGTCAATGAAGTTGCGCTACTTTCTAGGCATTTTTACTGCTCGTTGGAGTAGTCCAGAAATCAACTCTAGTTGTCTCAACCTACGAGTAATGAAATTCAGTCCCACCTAGTTTTTCAGCAGAACAAGAGCAGCATCCATGACTACAGGAATTTATTGCAATAGAAACCCATCACTGGGGTGTTCAGAGACCAAGACAACATGCTCCTACTACTTTGCCTAGAAAATTATTCCTTTATTAGAAACAAATAAGCAAACAAACAAACTACCTATTCCATTTTTCTGGAACTGTAGGGGTCTTTTTGGTTTTATTTTGATTTGGTTTGTTTTTTCTAGGTTGAGTTTAGGAAAGATTTTTTTCCCTTTGTTTAACTAGAGCAAGAATGAAATAAGAAGTTTAAACTGCTGAATAGCAATTTCAACAGAATTGTCGGTTCATGTAAATTACCTACCCCCTGTGGCATGTTTACTAACCAATCAAAATATTTTCTTCAGACAAAGCACTGCAATAAATTTAAATGAAAATAAGGACAACCACAACTGAAGACACATAAGAGATTTGTGCACAGCATGGAAACTATCTTAAAGTAAGAAAATGATGTTCATGCTTTACAGTGCAGAATTTCCATAATAATACAGCATATTTATCATTTGCTGCTACACAGTTATTCTCAACAACTTAATGAAAAAACCTCCAGTTATAAGTTGCTATTGGACTCACTAGGAATTAAAAAAAAAAAAATCAATCTGAGAAAAGGATTTGACAAACCATACATATTGTATCAGAGCAGATCTTTTATCAGTCTTTACTATAAAGAACACCTACTGAAACGTACATTGGAATCCTGCAAGAAAATTCAGTCCAGAGATTTCTGGGGTCCATCAGAAGAGTAGATGGAGTATAACACAGCTGTCACCTAAAATTATGGGACAAGGTGCAAATACCAGCTGAACAAAAAGGATTTATAAATGCCCTGCAAAATAATTCCAGATCCCTTCAACAGACCAATGTTAAAGACCCTGATTACTAGGAAGTCCAGAAAGTCTTTCTCTCGGTTTTTCCTCTGCTTACTAATTAGTGCCAGAGCAGCATACAAAATTACAACTCTGTAATATGACATCTAGCCCAATACATGGTAGAAAGCATTGCATAACATACCTCTGCATCTTTTTCTAAGGGATGCAGTCCTTCGGTCTGTCAACTGACAGTCCCAGCATCTTTCCATGCAGCTTTTCTTTTTGGCTTAATTACTATGTCATATATATATATATGTGAGAGAGATGTGTATATATTTATATAAATGAAAGAACCTGTAATGGCATCTTGAAATTAAGATACAATAAGATTTCATCCCTTTGCAAATCCAGTTTTCCAATGTTTTGACATTTGGCAGAACTTGACTGCTGCCACAGTGCGAGGCTGCCTCTTTCAAACTTGTTGGTACAGGATCCTCTGATGTGTGCAGCTGAAGTGGACGACTGCCTACAGCTGCAGATTGCTGGGAGCAGCAAAATAGTCTGGTCCCTGCTGCCTGCTTTTGTGTGTCAGATCTCTGAGAAGCTGAAGGTGCTGATGGTGATGCTGAGGAAGGGCACAAGGCACAGCAGTGACTCCTGCCTGGGTTAGAAAAAGCCAGCCCTGCCCTTCGGGGAAGCTGGCCTGCCCCAGCTCCCTCACCTCTCTCTCTCCCCAGCACTGCCCCTCATCTCTAAAAGAGAAAAGTTCAGTTTTGCCTGGAGGAAAGATCCAGCAGACCTGGAGACCTGCAGGCTTTGCAGGCCCTACAGCAGGACCTGGCAAGCCTCCCATGTCACAGCCCCTGCCGCTTCCCAGCCTTCACACTGTGCGTGTCCAACAGGCCCCGGCATGGTCGGGCCTGTCAGGTCAGGTCTCCCACCACCTGGGACAACTGGCCAACTGCAAAGCCGTCTTAACACACAAGTAGTATTCACATTGCCTTGAGAAAAAAGGCATTTCTGTGTGAAACTGTTCGTAATGCAACTGACTGTTTCCTGCAGGTAATCTAAGAATGGCCTTGCCCAAGTCCAGCCAGAATCCTAGCTTGAATGTCTGCTCTCCCTCACCAAAAACAGCCAGACCCTCTCATAAGCAAGCCTCTTCCCCCAGCTCTCCACCACACTGCCACCTGTCCCTGTCCCGTTGCTCTCCACCAACAGCTCTCAGGCATTCATGCAGAAGCAGTTTATTACTCATTTTCAGTACTAGTTATTTTTCCTCCAGCCGCTCCTTACTAAGCTAAAGCTGCATATTCAAACAGTACGCGTATCAACAATATACCAATATACATGGTTATGCAATCCAGGCTCAACAAAAAGCAGTTTAAATTCAAGGCAAAACATCTAACAATTTAAAAAACAGAGGACATCGCCAAACTAGTGGGGACAATGCAGACGGAAATAAAAGGCATATGCAGCAGGGAGTAATGTGAAAGGAGAAAGAGGGAGGCCATACACACAGGGAAATGTGCAATAATCTGCCGTGGTCCATCCACTAACCTGCACTATACACTATCCTAATTTAGGGAAATGGGAAAACCTGGCAGCATGGAACTGAAGAGGCTGCAATTTTAAGTATTCTTGCTTTGTTCAAGAGGAAGACAACTGAGAAAAGCTAGGATATAAAAGTAAAATAGCCACTGCGTACAGCAGTTTGAATCAGAGTTTACTGTCACACAGTACAAGAATAAGGAGTCATACAATGAAACTAAAGGCAGAGAAATTCAGAAATTTAAAAAAAAAAGGCAATTGGTATCGTTTTACAGGAAAAAAATATTCAAAATAAGAGCAAGGGTATATCTAGGAGTTCTGACAGTCATACATAACTCGCATAGCTGCCAAGGATAATCAGATTTTGTGAAAACAACATCACATTTTGAAAGGCTATTAAAGTCTCATGTTTTATGGTTTTAAACCTGTCTTTAAATATCTGTAATCAGGGTGAAAACAGTTGTGAAGAAGAAATTATCTGCCTACTGTGCCATTTTTACAAGTTCAGTTATCTGATGCTGTCAAATGCACTGTCAGAGCCAGGACACCAGCCAAGGCAGCACTGGGAACTGGTATTCCCACAAACAAAGGACTCATTCCTCATCACTGAGGTTTCCGATTGCTATGGTTCTGCAAACTCAGTGATTCTCAAATAAATCAGTATTTAGAGAGCAAAGGAGCAACTGGAAAGGAGGCTGTGATCCTGGAACTGGATTCACAAACACCAGAAAATTGGAAACCACTGATCTGCATGCTGTACTTTATTATGTATGTTGGATCTTGGTTAAAAGTCTAAACGTGAAATTATGGTATACATAGGAAGAGTAGATTTTGAGGGAAAAAACCCAAAAAACCCCACATTCGTGTTTTTAATTTTCTCTTTTTTTTTTCCTGAACCAGGGAAATTTTTTACAAAATTGTATATAACATCTTTGACTTAAGTAACTATTAAAACATCATAACAGCCTTAGCTATTCAGTTAAAACAAGAGCGGTATCATCCAAAATGAAAATCAAGCCCAAAGCTGAACTGAAGAATTCTGCTTTGGAATGGCAAGAAGAAAAACAAAAGGACTGATTCCCATCAGGTCCTGAGGATTTTATTTTCTAAATGTTATTATTTTGCATGGAAACTTAAAATTGTTCCAAGCCTCCTTTGAAGACTGCAATTTGTTTGTGTATTATCTCCAACTACAGATACAAGAACAGACCATTTCAGCCCAGAAAGTCAATTAAAAATAAAATAAGCCCTGACATTTTTGTATTACCAGTAGTTAAATGTTTTTCACTGAATCTTGGCTAAACCCTCCTCACCTCCGCAGAGACAAAAGGTTAACTTGAATCTAGGTATCTTGAATCCTGACTAGCTAGCACAGTTGGCAGTGTGGCCTTACCAGCCAGGATCTGGTTTAAAAAGAGTTTGCACTTGCCCATTTTGTAAATATAATACAAATAAAACAACACTGAGAATCCTCCAGCACTCCTCCTGCAGTCCCTCCTTCCCCATAAGAAAGGCTAGTTTTCCACATCTGGCTAGGATAACCTTAGGGCATCTCAGGTCTGTGGGACATACTCGCAGACATGCGCTCAGTCCACGCTGTTCATCAACCACTACAATAGCTGCATTTAAATAAAAAGATAAAAATAAAACTTAAGGTCACAAGGAGGAACTTACAGTACCTGAAATCTGTGTTTCCTGGTCTCCATTACCTTGGATGAACTACTTTGGCTATCTGTATATGGAAGTGTTTCTGATTAACTCCATGCATAGGCACCCCTACTGTTAGGGTCTGGATGTGGAGCTGATCTGACATAGTTATTACACTCAAAATCACACTCTGCTATAATGAGAAACATTTGGAAGGGGAGCTAAGGCTGAATTTTCAGATATACTGGTGCCTCACGTGGCTGACCACTGGAATATGACTGACATCAGCCAGTGGGAGGTCCACAGCTCTGAAAATTGCTGTAGGTGGCCAGCTGTACCTGCAGACATGGAAGTGGGCTGGTCAGTAAGTGGAAATCCTGTACAGCCTTTCCCACCTCACACAGGCAAAATGCCCTGCAGCAGGCAGTGCTGGGGAAGCAGGAATGCTTATCCACCTCTAGAAAATCCATGTATGCCTACAGGCTTTCCAAAATGAGCATCTGAATTTCTATATAGGTCCACTCCTCATCTGTGGAACTCTGTGTAGTGCTTGTAGCATTCACCTTTACCAAAGAAATAGAAGTAAGGTGCATTTGGTCAGTATCTTTTCACTCCTTACTCTCCTTTTACTGACCCTGTTGGGAATTTTAAGTGTTTCTGCTTCAAGTCCTCCACTGGCTTTTGAGGGGTAAACACAGATAAACCTGACCACTTACAGCAAGCACTACACTGATTTTAAGAGTGCAATGAAATCATACAGACTATAAATGTAATAGAAAATGTAAAGCCTATGAAAATACATAAAATCTCAACCATTTGTATTGTTTAATATGCTTATTAAAATAAGTCATATACAGTAGCTTCTAGTTTTCATACCAGTGTTTATAAATGACTTTTCACCTTCCATTCCCTCACCATGTTTTTAAGTGTAGCATCTCATAAGCTTCAATAAACTTTTCCTTCCAGATATCTGGCAGGCAGGAAAGTGCTATTCTCCCATGCTTCATAAATATGGTGCACTGGAAACTCATTATTAAAACCATTTTTGTGAATGCTGTAGTTCTAATTCATGACTTCTCTGAAGCTATTTAATGAAACCAAGATGTCTGATAGTCAAGAAAGTTCTTCCAATGGGCATGAGCAACAGATCTTTCACAACCTGTTAGAAGATGTGCCAAGACTAGTTCCTTTCCTGTGTAATAGAAGCCACAGGAATCAAAGCTTCTGATCAAAGTCCAACACCTCAGTACTGCCAAAAGCTGACAAGCCCTTTTCCCCTCTTTCCTGAAAACAGCTCTGTAATCACACTGGGTTTTAATAGGATAACTATCTCTTGGACTCAGGCTGAACCTGGTTGTATTAAACTATGATTAAACCATATGATGGTTGCTACAGATAGTATTACTTCATATATTTAATTTTTAAATGTGCTGGGATTCTTATGCAACCTACTAACTTACTACAAGGCTGTTTGTGCTTTTTTTTTTTTGTTTGTTTGTTTTATATACAGAGACATCTTTCCTCTGTCAGGGACACCGTATTAAGCAAGAAACAAAATATTCAAGCAGTTAAGTGACAATTCTGTTGTATTCACTGAATAACAGTCCAGAATATATACACTGGATTTAATGAAGCTATTCTGTTTTGAGCAGCGTATCTGTGAAGAGATTTTTAATAGTTGGAAACAAATTCTCCTGAACATTCTTTCACACTCTGGAGCAGTGCAGAATAACTGCTCCTAACCTTTTCATAGCCACAGATACTGGGAAACCATCATGACTACAAAATTCCCACACCAAGGTTTAGGGACTGAAACAACAAAATGACCATGCAGAAAACCAGTACAGGTCTGGCAAAGTTTATTTGCTCACATTTTACACTGCAGCTCACAGACAGCTTATGTCCAGCTCACCAGTGGGACACATCCCACTGGTGGGGGATGTGACCTGAGGCCACGTGAAACCACCTTTAAAATGTAAAAGTGACATAAAACTGTCCTGGAGTAAGAACCAGCCGTTAGCCGGGTCTCATGTAGCCAAAACAAAGGAGATTTAAACATAATATTCCAAACAGCCATTTCACACTCAAGGTACTCAAGGTGTAGGGAGGAGGAAGGACACTGAGATCTATGCGTGTGGCTTTCCACAGCTATGCTGATGCACTGCTTCCTACAGAGCGGAAGCACAACCACACACACAGACTCGGTAACTCCAGCCTTCACTGCAGAACTTGTGTGGACAAATGCCACGCCAGCCAGCCGACATCCTGCAGCAGCAACACCCCCAATTTTCTTAACAAATTTCATACCACTGAGATCCTTTAAAAACTAAGATTTATGTCAGTGGTTCTCATAAAAACTTGTAAAACTGCTTACCAGTTTTGGTTGTATAGCTAACCTTCAGATGTTGTTTAATTAGATATAATGGAGGAAATAGCAGTTCAATAGTAACATAAAGCAGTCTGGACTTCTGAATTCCTTATCTCTTTGTCTTACTGATTTATTGTACAGCCATAGCAATACCCCAGAGCGTGTTGGTGCTTCACTTATCAAGAGAAAAAGTAAACCACTGTCCAAAGTGTAATGTTTAATTAACATTTTCAGAATATCTTGACAGCCTTGTTGAAAGGTTCTCTGGAATTGCAAAATCCAGGATAATTACGTTAGGTTTGTGAATTTCTGATCACTGAGTTTGTGACCTTCTGATCACTAAGTTTGTGAATTTCTGATCACTGCTAAGGAAGTGTACTGTGTGTCTTGAACTTCATTCTGGAATTTTTAACTGTAAAAATGTTCCAGAGTGAATAGTCACAAGTTTCAACTTAAGACCTAGAGTTCAGCTCCTTGAGTGTGTCCAGCCATAGCAGTTATCCTGGCCAAAGTGTGTCTGGTGGGAAGGGGAGAAGTATGCTCTGGTAAAAAAAAAAAAGTCTAATTGTCCTCCGAGGGAGGGGCAGTAATCATAACATGTAGCCTACGATGAAAAGTCAGAAGGACTTCAGTACACAGAGGACTGCTCTTTTCCTCAGGGGCCAAGAAACAGTTCCAGTTCTTCTGTTTGAGTCAAATCACTGTTAAATGTGTATGTCAATGACCTAATTCTGTTTTCTAAAGATGTATTACTTACGCAAGAGAGACCATAACAACCTCTTCACAACTATTCCCAGTCAACTGTGGAGTTACATATTTGCAATATATACAGTGCATAGTGAAATTTAACAGTAAGAAAACATGCAGAACCCAATTTAGCAGAGGGATTATAAGAAGTTAATAGAGTCTCAGTTACATCTCAATTCAGTAAAAACAAATCAGATTTCATGCCACACATTTATGGAAATTTTAGCATCTACAGTGAAATGAGTTAGCTTCCTGAGTCACTGACATTTTCAAATTTAAGATGTTATAAAAGCATAAAAATACCATCAATAAATGATAGGTTAAATCTCTGATTTAGCATCATTTTTCTTCTACACCTAACCAGATGGGTAGAGAACCTATTTTATCTTGCAGCTCTCTCCACTCAGTAGTTAGTTACATGCTCAAGATATTAATCAACTAAATAAGATCTAACAATTTATATCAGTGCAATCATCACAGTTAATATTTATAGAGAGTTTCTATAGGAAGCTTAATTTTCACTGTATGCTTGCACTCATACTAAGTACAGTTCTTGTGAATCTAATATTTTGTGTTGATTCAGCCGCAAAATGATGACATAAAGTCTTACAACTTTCTATACTGGCTAAATTCTCAACAAGGATTAAATCACAAGATAAAACAGCTTTGGCTATGACATACCATTCTCTCAAATTGTAATTTTGTGGCAGACCTGGTAAAACTGTCACTGCAACCTAAACTGAAGATAACCAGATTTCTTACACCTGCCTACACCTACCCATTAATTGCTTCTTATGGGCAGGAATTATGGGAACACGCAACACACTCCTCTGTATCTGATGATATTTAGGTCCAATTGGATGAGTCCTAGTCAGGCCAGGGCTTCCAGTGTGGGCTGACCCACGCAACTTCCCAGCAGTCTTTACATGAGAAAATGCCATGGGCTTGGACACAAGTGGAACCAGCTTGGTGTCAGAGCATGGTTCATTTTTTCCTACCCATTATTGGCCTAATACTATTCACAGTCAATGAGTTTTTCCCACTGGTTTCAGTGAGAGAAGAATGTTAATCCCCAAATACTCTCATTATTAAAAAAAACCCAACCAACCAACAACAAAAAACCCCCACAAACAAAAACCAAAAAACCCCCACAAAAACAAAAACCAACAAAAAAACTTCATATAAAGGTAAAACACACAAGTATCATAAAGCTGGAAAAAGGAGTATTTCTCTCTCTCCAAATGCTGAAACTTTAAATATAAAGAAACCACGTGAGGTTGGTTTGTTTGTTTGGGGTGTTGTTTTTGGGGGTGGTTTTGTTTTTTTTTCCCCCAGAAAGCCCAACACTCCAAGTCACCATCTACAATGAAAAGGGTAATGTGCATTGCAAACCTGAATGGGTTTTACTATACACGTTACATCCAAAATATAGCTGTTCACATCCTGGCACAACACAACCAGGCAGGAAAACATCTGTGTTTTGCTGTTCTGCCAACAGTTACTTTACAGCCTGAGCAGGAATTTAAGTTGCTTCTCATTAGCTTAAGTGCTAATTTATCTGAAAAAGCCAGTAGACCAAACTCTGCTCTTGGTGAAATGGTCCTTACTCCCCTCACCCCACCACCACATATAAAGACACCCCTCCCCCCGCCGCCTTTCCCCTTCCATGTGATGGTTTACTTTGCTTGGAAATTCTTCATGTTGTAATCCTAGCGCAGGAGAAGCAAAGCGGATCCCTCTGCCAGCACTGCTGCTTGGCCAGGGTGCAAGAAACGTTTCCCTTCACACTGCTTAAGAGGAGGCAGATTATCTCATGCTATTGCCAACTGGGGGAAGTTAAAGTCACAACAAGTGATCATGTGCCTGGTAATGTTTGTACACATTATGATCACACTTCCTAGTAAACTAATTGGGGTATTTTGGCATGCTTACATCCATAAATGTGTTACATGACATCTATGTTTAGATATTTATAAAAGAAATTACCTGCGGTCATGAAAAAACACTTGCAGCTAGAAAGAATTGATGAGAAATTCTAGAAAGAATTTCCAAGTTATTTCCATTAAGAAACAAAAAGGTTAAGAAGAACTAAAATTTAAATATGCCTTCCTACATACTTGCCTTGCAGCCAGGCGGGAATAATTTACTAACCTAGTGGACAGCGTAATCCTGTAATCCCTGTGCTGCAACCCAAAACCAAAGTGCAAACAAAAGTATGTGACTAACTCAGAATGGAGGACCACTTGGTTTTCCACAAGACTGGACATCATAATGCCAGTGCTGGATCTTCCCAACTACTACTTTGTTGCAGTTTATTATAAAATAATGTTTGAAAAATAGACGTGAAAATAAAGGCTTTTTAGAATTCTCGTTTCAAGTGTTAACAGCCTAGACACACTCATTCATCACGTCTTGGAATTAAAGACACCATTATTTATGAAGTTTCAAGTAGGCAAGTACATTGGTACAATAATGAACAAGAAAGTGGATAAAGACTACTATTTCTCCTGTGTACATTAAACAGGGAAAATTAGTATTGCAGAACTAAAAACAATTAAGGTTCTTTTCCTGCACATTTCCTCAATTGCATAATAAGGAAAATAGAATTAAAAAAAGGTAGAAAAGAAATACTTTTTTTTTTTGCCATTTCTAGAAGCCAATATATCCTAAAAATATCTCCACATGTTTAAGCAAAATTCTGCAAATACCAAACCCTAATACGTTGGTTTTCTTATCTGTAAGAAAGATTTCTTGCTGTAAGACACACAAAATTTATAGTGAAAAGGAAATGTTTACTGTATCTCACATTGCATATTTCTGAGATTAGATGGGGGTGGGGATGAAGGGATATTCATTCAGAGTTACAATTTTCTTGAAACCTTACTGCCCCATAAAGCAGCAACGCAACTTTCCTCATATACACATATTAAAAACTTCCAGATAGAGAGAGATGAGCTTGTTAACAAACTGAAGAAAAGTAAGATGAATCATCCTGAAATGCTTATTTTCCCATTAATTCTTTTGTTATTATGAGATAAAAATCTGTGAAGAAACTTTCACAGCAAAGGAGTGTCTGTAAAGTATTTTGTAAAGATAATAAGTCTTTACACATCAGATTTTGGTCTGTTTCCCCAAGATGCCACCTATTTCAGTTTGTCAAATAAAATTATATAACTAAATAGCTAAGAAATTAAATCAGCATTAGTGTATGCTTAATTTTTTAAGCTCTGAGAATTGTTATAGATGTAATGTCAACCATATGCTTAGTATCTAGCTGAATTATTATCAGTTTATCTAATGGTAATTAAGAATTCCCATGTACATGTTGAAGAAACCTATTTGCATATTGCATAAGCCATAGTGCATTATGACTTAATCAAAAAAGAAAACCCCACACGTTCATTTTTTCCAGTCTAAACCAAATTAGGCTTCTTTAAAGAGGAATTATTTCATATCACGTGCAGCTTTTTATCTTACACTGACTACTTCATGATATGGCTGATTAAAATATGAACATTCCTTGGTATTTTATTGTCCAGTCATTCTAATGTCGTATTTCCTCTATCAAGAACAATCAATAATTCATTGCAAAAATGTGTGTTTCACATTTGTTTCCAGCAGTCATTCCATTGCCATTTAGCTGATGTGGAGATGGCCACAAGCCTGTCCTGACAAGTACCCATCTCATTAATGCCTTTTTAATCATCAAGGATTAACAACCCTGTCAACTTCTAGATAAATTATGTCAAAACACTTTCAACACAGAAAAGCATCATTCTCTCATACATGTGAGTATTAACAGGTTTATTATGGAAACCTGAAATTAAAAAGCAGTGGGCAACAATGTAGGAAAAAAAGTAAAAGAAAACATGAAAGCAAGAGGTTCAGTGACATGTTGAAGAACCAAGGGGGTTTTGTTCAGTTTGGTTTTTTGTTTTGGTTTGATGGGGTTTCGTTTCGGTTTTCTCCAATCCTTGTCTTCTACTGTGTTACAAAAATATGCAAACTATCAGGATTACTTTTTCCCCTCCACTGCTGTTGTTTCACTGTCACTGAAATGCTTCAGCCCTGCTCCTTCCCCCTTGCTTTGCAAACTCCCACCTGACAGCTTCTTCCTCAGCATTGCCTCAGGGCCTGCACAGGGTTCACCAAGAGCACAGCAAGATAGGGGCTATGATTGCAGTTTCAGTGCTAGTTCTTCAGCCAGGATCTGCAATTGCAGTAAAATGAATCCAACTTTAATGATGCAGCTCCAGGCTAAAGCGTGTTAAGTATCTCAGGGGGGTTGATATGTGCACAGACTGGTCAGCACTAGCAGACTAAAAGGTGCAGCAAAATGCTCACAGACAACTTCAGAGAATCCAGGAAACCTTAAAAGAAGTATTCACCAGGGCTAACTTCAGACAACTGAGTTTGCTCTCCCTTGACTTCCTCCAGAAGTAATGAAAGAAGAGAGCAACTCAGCAGGTACCTAACTTTGATCCTTCAAATCAGCCCTGGAAGAACTTGTCTGCCATTAACTGCAGAGAAGATTAGCCTTTTTCAATACCTTCTTTTTGTTTCTATTCAGCCCATGCAAGCAGACTTTAAAAGTTTGTAATTTGGCAAATGAATAATGAAAGACATAACCTTGACAAAGGGGCCACCTGCTCCTAAATGTCAAGGCTGTGCTCCCAATTATGGAACTCCTTGGTAGATAAAGCCAATAATAAAAGAAGCTGGAATTATTTTAAGCGTAAAACAATTTTTCTCTTCATCTCATTTCCAGAAACTGTGCAACCATTTTGTCCAAAACTTTTAAAATAAAATTAAAAGTCACCTAAAAATAAAAATTCAACCATAATGGAAAATTTAAAATACATGTATATACAAATGCAGGGCCCAGTCCAATCAGGAATGTTATGTCTTCGTTCTCATAGATAATTCTGGTGAAGTGCACAATTGTCTCAAGTCAAACAGTGGCAAATTACCATACCTCTGAATACATGCCATATTGTGAAAAAAACTACAGGGATTTACTGAGGATTATTACACACTAAATTACAATGTCATGCAACAGGGAGGAGTTGTGCAGAACGATCTATTCACAGGGGTCAGTGTGCAGCCCTATTAAAAGTTCTTATCACTAAGCATGTACAATACTGTCTGACCCAGACCCTTATCTTCAGCAAAAAACGCAAAGGCTGAAAGCTCTGCTAAATGTCCACCCCCAAGATCTGTTTCACTAAAAACAGGTCTCCATCATCAAAAAGGCACACACCCCTCCTAAAGCCCCAAAACCTTCCCCTCCCTTACTTCCCCCAAGAAAAGAGAATAGCATTGCAGGAAGAAACATTAATTTAGCTGCATTTCAACAGATGCATTTTAAGTAAAAAAAAAAAATTACAGCTTGATTACTAGTCTTAGGACAAAATGAGACCATAAATACATTAAGACCATACAAAATTGTTACTTAAGCCTTAAGTTTTAGCAGTTTCTATATTCGAAAGTGTAACCAACTAAATGCATTTCAGGGACATGTGCTTTTTAATTGGTTTTCTAAATGCATTAACTGACCACATTTTAAAATATATATTTTTCATTATAAAATTCTCTTAACATTTTAAGATCTTAAAATATATTTTCAAAATGATGTCTAGACTAGTCAAGGTAAACCAAGACAACAAACATAACTGAGGGAAATTATGAATAGAGTTGTCAATCCTTTTCTACTTATCACTTGTTTCAATAAAGTGGAACTAAGACATAATTTGTCTTTTCTGATAACATCTCATGAAACAAACTTTGTTATCTGTGGCTGGCATTTAGAAAAGCTCACCAGGAAGCTGGTAAGCCAAGTGGTAGCTTTAATGTATTTTATTTTTTGAAACATTAAAAACAGTAACGTTGTTAATGCATTCATATTCACTGAGAGCTTCTAGGCATGCCTTTGAAATAAGGTTTTGAACATCTGTCAGATGAATGAAACTGCATATCTTTGCATTGGCTCCTCTGACCCATATTGGCTAAGTATCTACTCTTCTCCTCACTAACATTAGAACTAAAACTCTAGCACTCAAGCCTTCTGGTTATCATCCACAACTGCCCCTTCCCTCCATAATAGATTATAACCCTTTCTTAAGAACAAGCTTTTCAAAATCGAAAATATAATTTACTTATATTTCAGAAAGATCAGGAAAAAAAGAAAGCCCAGTAAAATATGTTGATACTAGCAAAACAAAACAAAACAAAACCCACCACTCTAAAGAATTCCTGCTTTTCCAGGTATCACCCCTTTTGATGCCTATTAGGTTACATCCACTGAATTTAACAGCATTGCATGAACATACCTGAGAAGAGAATTTGGCTAAGAGTGGTTCAAAAGTATGGAGTGGGTCAATATTTAGACTTCTCTGCCAAGGGCAACAGTGTGTTGAATATTATAAACATTCTGCTGAGCTTCAGTGTCGCTGTATGCCAAGTTGTTCCCTTCCCACATATGGGCCATAAACCTCTGGAAGCAGAGGCAGCAATCTGGGGCCCTAAAGCAGCTTATGACAGTTAGCCACTGAATGCCCCATTGACTGGGGCATTTAATTCCTTTTATTCCCTCCAAAAAGCTCAGCTTTCTTGCAAAGTCTCCTAACATAATGGATAACATACATATAAAATAATGTTCCCATACATCAGATTTCTAAAGTTATTCAGCTGTCTCAGTGCCTAATGGGATTGTCAAAAGCACTGAGTAATTTAACATGTATTGATTTCAATGGAGGTAAGCATTCACATGATTATCTGCATCTGTAAGTATAACATGTATAATTTAACTGGACTTATAATGAGATCACCTAATTGGATACTGCAATTTTGTCATTGCTGGTGGTGTGACTTCCAAAGATGCTGAGTCTTTGCAAATCCAAGTGACTCAGAGCTTTGTAGATGCTCAGCAGTTCTGCAAAGGCACGGTGTAAGCACACCTACCCTAATCAGAAGTGGAAGGCTACCTTTGATCAAGCATGCCTGACACAGCCTGTTTATTTAAAGTGCTGAAGTATCACGCACCATGTTCTGTGAGTCTGCCTGAACAGGAGGCTCAGGGGCCCTTGGTTTTCACTCAAAACTGACGTGACATTCCAGGAGCGGTGTTTAGGTAGGCTGGAATCAAAAAAAAAGCTATTCATATTTCAAGGATCCTTACCACATATGTCAAAACCCACGAGGTTCAAACTAAGTTGCCTTCAAAGACCCGTCTTTGCCAAACATAGTGTTGCCTCCATGCTGTCCCACTCTCTGACAAAATGGGACCAAAGGTACCAATCCATTTGTGTGAAGTCTGAATACTTTAAAATTCATTTATACCTGTTTGGAAAGTTGGCTGGCTTGACACCGCCTCCCTGCTTTCAAAAGGGACTTGGTATTCCCATGGTAAGAATCTACTGTACTCCAGACCATCCTGACAAAGCAGAAGTTTCTCTAAGAACTACAAATAGCTAGTGCCCAAGGAATGAAACAGAGCAGAGTGGTGAAAAATTCAAGTGCATGGAAGAGTTTGGCAGGCAGGTAAAGACTACCTGATTATTTCTTGAAATAATCTCACTTTCAAGGTATGCTTTTAACCTATGCTCTATAGGGAGTTCTCAACCCTAGCTGAAAGTGGAGGTCATTGCAGCAAGTTACCTACCTTCTTCACCCTAGAAGAAAGTTTTTTATTAGTTGTGGCAATCATAAAACCATATTTCTTCAGCACTTAATGTGAAATCTATAATAGAAAATAGATATGAACAAGGTGGGGAAAAGCTACTGTTTTATTAGCACTATTGTAAGATGCAGAATAATATGGCAATAATAGCTATGTGGTGCTTTTGTTGTAAGTAAGAGAAAGAGGTTGGAGTAAATATTAAAAATACATAGCTTCGGTTAGGACACAAAAGGGGAAATCAAGACATTAATAGAGCCAAGACTAAAAAATGGATCTTTTGATTTCACTGACAGGAAACAATTTAAAAGGCACAAAATACAATGACGTGCTCCAAACTGTCTTGTAGATCAGCAGAACTTGGGCATGTTTTAATTCTTCCTCTGAAAACTACTAGACCCAGGTTTTGGACTGCACAGGCTATCCCTGAATTTGAATCCATTAAAACATTGAGGCCATGTTTGGACAGGAGGATTTCTCAAATGCTTTTATATTGCAGACTATGTCTTAACATAGTCTTATATTTCTTAAACATATATCCTTCCTTTGATAGGCACAGACAACTTTCCTTTTCCATTCACAAGTCATATAATATCTTTCTAATGACTATATAAATTGCTTACATATGAAAGCAATATTGGCAATGTGGTTTTGTCTTCCTTTTAATGCAATTTTAAAATTGAAAATGAAGAGGACAGTTAAAACCATACAATTAGTTGGCTCTAAGGATCAAATACTTGTCATATACTTTGCAGACCACCAATAACTAGTGAACTACTGAGTGAAAACCTCTATGACACAGTGGAAAGTCAAGAGAAAAGTAGACAGTGAGTTTTGCTCATTTTACTTTACTACTCAAACAATTCTCAGCACCGTTGCCTTAGATCCGTAGAAAATACAAGGACTGATACAAGATCAAGTGACAATAAAATTCTAAAACTAGGTAATAAATTGAGCTTAGGAGGAGGGAGGTAGGAAGAAAAAAAAAAAAAAAGAGGAGAGCAAGGGGGGTGTGTGTGAGAGAAACAGAAACTCTTTTCCAGTTTCTGATTAGCCAGATTCCAAAGATTCTTTAGTCAGAGAAAGAATTTAAGTTGCAACTATACACAGGTTTCCAACAACACTATCATATATTTTAGGGGTTGTTACTCTTTTCTATTGAAGGATTACATTAACTGTTGTCATTGTTTTGGGGGTGTGGGGGCATGGGGGGAAGAGAGGGGTTTTTTTTTTGCTTTTTAAAGACTTATTTAAAAAAAAAATCAAGGAATGATTTTCAGTTACAGGAATACAAGCCTATTATATAAATTAGGAAGAAAAAAAAAAAGGAAAAGAAATACTACCAGTTCAGCTGCCACTGAAAGGTTGTCAATTAATGGTATGTCAGACTCTTTATTTAAATCCCAGAAAAGGAATTTTAAGGAATAGGAATATTCAAAATTTTTAAAGATGAGCTAAACAAAGCTTTTGCCCTTGAAGCAGACTGAGGCTCTTCCTAATTCAGAAGAGTTTTATACAGCTAGGTTTTCTATTTTCTTCCTTTAATAGATTCAGGATTTATTTCCTTGATTGTTCAGCATTCTTTCTATTTTCCAGTTTGTCCTCTTTGCATGGTTAGCCACACGCAGACAGGCTAACTATATTGATATAGTGCAATTGTAGGTTTCTGCACAACACAGTCCAGACAATAAACACTTAACAGTTATCTCTAGCTCAGTCTATAGCTAGAAACAGAATTATACCCCTGCTCAGTCTTCAGTTCCCAGAACTCAGCTAGAAACTGAGCCAATATAATCTCAAAGGTCCCTAAAATATCCGTGTTAACACTAAATTAGATGGACAGAAGCTGAAGGAACCTGAACAGGATGTTTCCTGGGTAAAGCAGCCAGTTTCACTCAGGTCTGAGCTCCTATAAAGTTTTATTCAAAGCAGTTGTTTCTTGTTGCCAATAGTTCGCAGAAGTTCAACGCCAGCTGGCAAAACTCAGCCTGTCACCTCGGTAAAACTACCTTGCCAAACCGCACCAGCATCCAGCAAAATGTCACAATGGACAAACTCCAATTGAGAACACATGCCCTCAGCTCCTCTGACAACGTCCTTTCCCAGTATAGCACCTTTCTCAGCAAGGACCCATGGCACTGGGAAAAGTGGCCAACTCTACATATGTTCCAGTAATACAGCAACGTTGGCAGATGTGGGCTGGCAAGTTTTGGAGTCACATGCACGCTAACACAGGAGTGTAAGTGGTGTGGATTGCATTGTAGGATTTTACTTAAAATGAATACAGTTTTCTTAAGGCTTAAATTCCTCCTACTTACCTTCTTTTATACCTGAAAATGGAAAAAAGGAGGGCATCTTAGGAGGAAGAAGTGAGAGGACAAACAAAATAGGTCCTT
Organism: Eurypyga helias; assembly: GCF_000690775.1. NCBI lineage: Eukaryota > Metazoa > Chordata > Aves > Eurypygiformes > Eurypygidae > Eurypyga > Eurypyga helias. The sequence goes on from NW_010253324.1 coordinate 53,480, forward strand.
GTCTCCGAGGGTGACAATGTGCTAGCAAAAATGCAGCCATAGCAGCTTCGCAGTTACATTCTAGCCTGCTGTACAATAATGAAAAGTGACGAGGTAATCTATACCTTGGCTTCTACAGAATAGAGCAGGAAGCATGATCACCAGGTTAATTACTTTTAGATTTAAGACTCAGATTTCATTGCTGAATAAACTGAGAACTGTTTTAGTCATGAAACAAAAAATGTTAAATTTCAAGATTTAATATTAGATTTTGGAACCCCCACTTTTTCAAAAGAAATTACAAACCAAGCAGAACAGCACAAACATGCGCAGCACATCCTATATATTTCAGTATGCAAAGAAACTTTTTTTGATCTAACCTGTGCACATGAAGATGTGCATAATGTGTGGTCAAAGCACTTTCCATTCCTGTGGGATAAACAGTATCAGCCAAATTACACGAGACAGGATGACTTTGCTAGACTTGACCCAAGCAACAGTCCGTTTTCAAGCAGCACCAGGAGACAGGGTGCCACAGATAAGAACACACCTTTGGGAATGATGCAGTGCACACTGCTTTCACAGAGGTTCGTGTCCCTGTACCAAAGACTGAGAAGGACAATACACAATGTCTAGGTGAAATCAAGTGAAACAACTTTCCCCATCTTTGCACACATATAATTTGAAAGAGGGAAGAGATGATCATAGAAACATAGAATGGTTTAGGTCGGAAGGGACCTTGAAGACCATCTAGTTCCAACTCCCCTGCCATGGACAGGGACACCTTCCACTAGACCAGGCTGCTCAAGTCCTCATCCAGCCTGGCCTTGAACACTTCCAGGGATGGGGCTTCCACCACTTCTCTAAGCATCATGTGGAACAGCAGCAGGCAGGTTCACCAGATCTTAATGGGTTATTACCCAAAAGTTTTGAATAAAATAGTGACTTTGGGCTCAGCATGTGTGTTCCTTCAATACTAAGGAACATGCCAATCACATCCAAGTACATGCAAGAGATCAGCAGCAGTATGGTTTTTGAAATTGGAAGCAATTAAGCTATTTCTGGGTCCCTAGAAAGGAAACATTTCAATAACAACCCCTTAGATTTTAATAACACATTACTGTTCACAAGGATGTCAGGTGGCTGAATGAAAAAAACCAGAATGATAATTAAAAATAGATCTTTACTCAGAGGAAAAGATACAACTCTTGTACTTTAATTGTATTGGGTTTGCGTGGCCAGGTTTTGGTAGCAAGGGGGGCTACAGAGCTGGCTTCTTTGAGAAGCTGATAGAAGCTCCCACTATGTCTGAGGAAGCCAATGCCAGCCAGCTCCAAGACAAACCTACCACTGGCCAAGGCCAAGCCTAGTGATGGTGGTAGCGCCTCCGGGGTAACATGTTTGAGAAGGTGAAAAAAACCTGCCCAACTACAGAGAGAGAGGAGTGAGGATATGTGAGAGGAACAACTGCAGACATCAAGGTCAGTGGAGGAGGAGGAGGTTCTCCAGGAACTGCACAGTTATTCCCAGGCAGACCGTGGTAAAGCCAGCTGTGCCCCTGTAGCCATGGAGGGTCATGGGGGAGCAGAAACCCACCTGCAGCCCCTAGGAAGGATTCATATCACAGAAGTTCATGGAGGACTGTTTTCCATGGGAGGGACCCCACGCTGAAGCAGAGGCAGAGTGTGAGGAGGGAGGAGCGGCAGAGACAGCATGTGATGAACTGACCACAACCCCCATTCCCCATGCCCCTGCACCACTGGCAGGGAGAAGGTATAGAAAACCAGGAGCAATGAGCCTGAAAAGAAGGGGGGGGGAGGTGTGTGTGGTGTGTGTGTGAAGGTGTTTTTAATACCTGGCTTTATGTTTTAAACCTACTCTGATTTGATTGGTGACAAATTAAATTAATTTTCCCCAAGCTGAGTCTGTTTAGCCCATGATGGTAATTGCTGCCTGATCTCTCCCTGTTCTCATCTCTGCTCAGGAGCCTTTCCTTACATGTTCTCTCCCCTGCCCACCTGAGGAGGGGAGTGATAGAGAAACTTGGGTGGGCACCTGGCCTCCAGCCAGGGTCAACCCACCACACAAAGCTTCTGTTTAATACAGAGCCAAACAAATGAAAGATTGTAGTTCTAAGTTTACAAAACCTCAACAACTAATATTACTGCTCAAGGGACAGTATCTCAGTAGACATCTGGAGAACCTACTGATTAATTAATAGATTCATTAATTAGACAGCTGTAGTGTTAGAAGAGAAGTTAATTGTTTGGATTAATAACCCTACTAATTAGTCTTAAAGAAAATCATCATCAACCCATACAGTTGCGAAAATGCTGATTTCCTAAATGCCCATCTGCATGATTAACTTCACATTTCTAGGACACGTTCGCTAACTACTGACTGAAAAGACTGTATGTGCCATGGGAACAACCAGAGCAACTCTAAAAGCTGTGATATTTCTGGTCTCTAGCATATATACCACTGGAGACAAATGCTATTAAAAATCATTTACCTATTTCTTGATTCTGAAGTATGGCACTGATGTCAGAATCTGAGAAAAACAATCATAAATAACAAACCCGTGAGGGGATACATAAATCATGAGGCAGCCTATGAATATTACTTAATTTAAAATGAACAAGGTATGCAAGAGAGACAACAGCAGAGAAGTCTATGCAAAACCATGTGCCTGTGCATAACCTTACTTAATTAAAAGTGTTTGTGTATAACTTTATTTAATTGTCTTGTCTCACCAAGAAGATGGCCATATCCCTTTCCACAAAAGGGATTACAACAGTATTGTAATTATATTTCATATGAACCATAATCATCTACAATATGTGACAGCCAGCTTAGAGTGCTAATAATGAACTAAAGACCTCTTTGCAGAATGTTCCTGTCATCACAGCTGAATTTGACAGCATGTCTATACTATGTTAAATATGCTACAAATTCTGATACTGATTTTGCTCTTTTGTGTCTGAGTTACCCAAATGTATAATGGAGACAGTACATCAAGGGATATGATGAAAATAAATTAATGAACTTTGTGAAGCCCAAAGATGCTTCACTGACATTCACCTCAGAAGCCCACAGAGAAATGAATAATTCTGTATTAAATATAGTTTAATCAGCATACAAAAAATTATTAGGGATACAGTGAGGGAAAAGCATAATTTTGGACATCACACATCCTATGTAATGAAAAAATATTAAGATCAATTGGAAAAATTAATTGTCTATGAAATAGCATATACATGGAAGGAGAGGAGAAAGTGTAAAGAAGTTAAAATTGCACAGGTAGCCACAACTAGATATGGTGTCTGTTCTGAGTGCTTGTTTCTGCAGACATAATACTCTCTTCCTGCATTCCTGAAATCTCTAGCTTATTAAGTCTTTGCATGCTCTTTATTTTTGGAAAACTAGGTGTATTGGCAAAGTCCAAGACTGAAAGAAACTACTCTACATCAAATTCTAAAAGCTACTTAGTCAAATAAATGTTCACAGAGGTGCCTGGTAGAATCTCAGTGTGGAAGAGATACCAAGAATATTTTTTAAATCCTACTGCATCATTTTATGCCCAGCACCCTCTGGCTCAGGAAGTCAAAGAGAACTTTTTATGAATTTGTGTCACATTATTATGACAGACTACATGACAAGAGGAAAGAAATCTAATTTATAACTCAAGTAAAACTATCACTTAAAGAAATATATAGGATACTTGTCATTGTTATTTTTCTTCAGGGTTCTTATTTTACCTACAATGTGATACTTGGCTATTACTATCAAACCCAAAAGTCCTGTTCACAAATGCCTAAAAATTCTGCAGCTGTATCATAAATCAGAAGTTTCTCAACCAAATATTGAGCAAGTAAGTTCAGCTCATACTTGCCATTATCTTCAGTCCCACTAGGTAGCTGCACACTTGTGTGTACCACAAGCCAGGTGATTCCAAAACACATTACTCCTTACGAGAACACATTCTGCAGAGTGAGAACTGAGAGTGGAAGGAGTGCTTAGATAAGCCTTCAGAGACCACTTGGGTAAAGATGGAGTAGAAGAAAGTGTTTCAGTTTTTGCACAACTTGAAAACAAATAATGGTAGTATACTATAGAGGTTTGATAGGAAATTGTGGGTTTGGTGGAAAATTTGGTCAAGTTACAGCTATAGCTGCAAGATTACAGGAGGCCTGCGTGGATGAACAAGCAGCTCCTGGACAAACTGAGGCACAAAAAGGAAGTCAACGTTGGGTGGAAACAGGGACAGGTAGCCTGGGAGGAATACAGAGACACTGTCCATCAAGGCAGGGATGAAGTTAGGAAAGCTAAAGCCCTGACAGAATTCAACCTGGCCAGGGACATAAAGGGCAACAAGGGCTTCTGCAGGTACACAGGGGATAAAAGGAAGATCAGGAAAAATGTGGGCCCTCTGCGGAAGGAAACAGGAGAGCTGGTTTCCCAGGATACAGCATGGCCAAGGTGCCCAATGTTTTTTCTGCCTCGGTTCTGACATTCCTCAGGGATCGGTATTGGGTTCGGTGCTGTTCAAAATCCTTGTCAGTGACATGGATGATGGCATTAAGTGCACCCTCAGCAAGTTTAACAAAAACACCAAGCTGTGTGGCGCG
>NW_010253325.1:0-1741 GCF_000690775.1 Eurypyga helias
ACTTGCTGAGGGTGCACTACATCCCTTAGTGCATTAGTCTTAGATTGAATTGGTTTCCAGGACTATTCACAGTCCTGAGAGATATGGGTCAGGTGAAGAGTAAAGTCAGGACCCTGAATTTTAGGAAAGCAAAATTCCAGCTCTTCAAGGAGTTAGTCAATAGGACCCCCTGGGAAACTGCCCTCAGAGACAAGGGAGCAGAACAGAGCTGGCAGATCTTTAAGGATGTTTTCCATAGAGCACAAGAGCTCTTGATCCCCAGGTGTAAGAAATCAGGAAAGGAAGTCAGGTGACTGGCATGGATGAGTCGAGACCTGCTGGTCAAACTGAAGGGCAAGAAGGAAATGCATAGGCAGTGGAAGCAGAGACAGGTACTGGGGAAAGAATACAGGGACACTGCTCCATTGTCTAGGGATGGGGTCAGGAAGGCCAAGGTGAGGCTAGAGCTGAACTTGGCAAGGGATGCAAAGAATAACAAAAAGGTATGTGAGACAGAAAGGGGAGGTCAAAGAAAGCATTACCCTCCAGATAAGCAAGACTGGCCCACTGGTAACAATGAATGAGGAGAAGGCTGTCAACAACTTCTTTGCCTCAGTCTCTACTGGCAACCTCTCTTCCCACACCTCTGGAGTGGAAGGACCACAGGATGGGGACTCGAGGAACAAAGTCCCTCCAACTGTATGAGAAGGTCAAGTTTGTGACCACCTGAGGAGCCTGCCCCTTAAGTCTGTGGGACCTGACGAGATGCATCCCAGAGTCTTGAGGGGACTGGCTGATGTACTGACCAGCCTCTCCATGATATCTGAAAAGTCATGGCAGTCAGATGAAGTTCCTGGTGACTGGAAAAAGGGAAGCACCCGTTTTTAAAAATGGTAGAAAGGACGACCCTGGCAACTACTGTCCTGTCAGCCTCACCTCTGTTAGGACAGTCAGCATGGCTTCACCAAGGGCAAGTCCTGCCTGACCAACATAGTGGCCTTCTATGATGGAGTGACTACATCAGTGGACAAGGGAAGAGCTACAGATGTCGTCTATCTGGACTTCTGGAAGGCCTTTGACATGGTCCCCCACAAGATCCTTCTCTCTAAATTGGAGAGATGTGGATGTGATGGCGAGGAACTGATTGGTAGATGAGGAATTGGTTGGATGGTCATATCCAGAGGGTAGTGGCCCGGTGTCCAGATGGTGATTGGTGATGAGTGGTGCCCCTCAGGGGACCATATTGGGACCAGTACTGTTTAATATCTTCATCAGTGGCATACAGCGGGATGGAGTGCACACTGAACAAGGCTGGGAGTTATTGGGTTAGAACTTAGGATTCTGTATCTGAACACAAGGTGGCACTGCAAGAATTAATTTTATACCATTTAATTAATTTTCTGAGTTAATGCTCTTTGTGATGCTCTTAAGGCCAGAGAGAGTATTCTTGCTTTCATATCTGTGTTTTCAGGAATTGGTATGGGCATATTTACTGTAAAATCAATAGGAATCAGCCACAGCAGCATGGCTTGGCTGATCACAGGCTCTGGAACTTCTGCTCTGAAAAATATGAACAAACACAATGCAAATACTAACCTCTTCCCCACTCTGAGAGCTCTGTCTTCTTTTGATGCTTACAAAAATTTAACAATACAGAGACTGAGGAGCATCCAGGTTGTTGACTAACTTACTGACTTGCCAAGATGGGGTTGTTTTCATGTTTTTTATCATCCCTCTGCTGTTTCTCTCTCTTTTGCTTTTC
>NW_010253325.1:1753-6311 GCF_000690775.1 Eurypyga helias
AGAGGCATTATTTCTATTCTATTTTTTATAGCTACTCACAAGGCTATCCAGTATGCGATGGGACTTCTAGCAGCTATTAATGTAGACATCAATTGCAAGTAAAAAACACATGCTTTTTGCTATGGCCAGTCTCAACAAGTTTATCTCAAGGACAATACATATGCAAGTCTGTGATAGCCATTTAAAAATGTGTAAATTGAAGACAAACTTACTTTATTGCCAGCTTGAGCCTGGTGATTTCAAATCGCCTTTGGTTACCAATGTAGTTGAACGAGATGTTCTTTTGACACTGAAGCTGATTTTCTGAAGAGCTGCTCATTTTTTCATTGCTGTGTCATATGATGCTTACCATAAATGTACCCTGCACGTGCAGCATTTGGGGGGGGTCCAGTATTTTTTCTCAAGGTTTTCATGAATACTGCTCTGATTGACAGAGCTTGGAATCCTGTCACCAGCCACAAGCACTCAGAAACCATTGCTCTTCACACTCCAGGCATTATCTCACTAAGCAAAATATGCTTATTTCTTCTTAGAGTACTAGGCCTAAATGTTGTGACTATGTTTTTTGAGCCTGGTTTCTAAGGACATAAAGTTATGCTTAGATGGTGGTTTCAAGCCTTTTTTTTTTTCCAGCATTGTGGTCTATGACATTTTTGTTGCAAAATCTGAAATGTGATCAATTGATCCAAGAGCTGGAACTTTAGCAGAAGAAAATATGATAAAATAATAACTGTTAGAAACAGATGTTCAAGATTTCATTGACAGACCTGCCATAGCACTGAAGTGCAGAGATGTTTCTCTGTATCTTTTAAAGAAGATGCTTTAGTGATGTGTGATTGCACTGTGATTCCATTTAAAATAAACCCAAATGAGATCCCTACTTTAAATAGTTAGAGTATTGCAAAATCTGCTCAAGAGCAAGAACTCAGAGTTTTATTTTGGTTACAATTAAAAAAAACCCTCAGTCATTTCTCAGTAATAGCAATGCAGTTGTGATTTCTAATTAGCACCATGCCTGTGGTGAGTGGTATACAGTGATGCTGTTTCACTCTTCTGACATAAAACAGAAGGTCTTAATACTTTGTACTTCTCAACAAAGAAAAGGCTATGGGGGTTTTTTGTATCGAAAGAGTTGTTTTCACTGGAATGACACAAAGGATCACAACCCGCTAATGTATTCCCATCATTTATTGAGCTTCTTATTAGTGAAGTCTCTGGGCATTTACAAACTTACAGTAAAGGGACTGAGAAATCAAGGTATTTCTAAAAAGTCTTATGGGAGATTATCTTCCAGGAGGCTAATACAGAGCCATTTTGTGAGCAGTTTGACATAAGCAAACATTGACAGAACTCACAATCCTGAAAAACTGATACACTTTAGTAGGAGATCTGATTATCATCACTGACACTGTTGACTTCCATCAGTGTTTATGTAACTTTTGCCCCTTGCAAACCGAAGAGAGAGTAAATGTGAATTTACAGACTAAAGAGACTAAAGGCTCTGAACTTCTTGCCCTATTAGCATCAGCTGGACACTGTGCATGCATGGGGGCACAGGAGATAGAGGTACCCCTGCGGCCACACAGAACTGTTCAAGTGCCCTGCCCTGTAGAGTCAAACCACATCATCCATCTTCATCCAGTTGTCAAATGTCCTGCAATGGCTAACCCACTTAAAACAGCCCACAAATGCACTCAGTCAGCTCTGCAAGACAGCTCTCCCCGCCACTTCTGAGCTAATCTCATCTTAGGCAAATAAAGGAGGTAGTTCTGGGGCTTGAGCTTACACTTTTTCAGGTAAACTGCTGTCAGAGACTCTGAAAGTTTTGTATTAATAAAATATGCATGTATTTTTTAACAGCACCGATTTCAAATCATGAGACTAGCACCAAAGTAATACACTTTGCAGCCGCTATGCCACCCTTTCCCTGTATTGAAACAAAATTTTTCAAACCCTGTGGGATAGAGCTGTATTCAGTCATCTGATTCTATCTCAACTCCTTATAGACTTTTTGCTCAAAAAAAAAAAATCAGGAAAAGAGTAACTGAATTCCAGCCAAGAACTTGTTAGAGCCAGCACTTCTGAAAAAGGGACTGCTTATTTAGGAGTGACAGTACGGAGTAAGGACTCTACCTTGCCTTATTATCTGTGAGGAGGCTCAGTAGCCAAGCCTCATGCTGCCTGTCAGGGCAGCTCCTGGGTGCTGCAGGGCAGTGAAGTATAGTATCTGCGGTGTAAAATGGGGTCAGATCTTGAATGAATGCAGAAAGTGCTTATTGGTCTTTAAGAGAGGAACAGAGTAGAATGAGTGAGCCAAAGCTGCATTTCTATCCCTTGGAGAGCAGACCAAGATAAATTGTCTGGAGGAATCTCACGACATAAGCGGGAACTGTTTAGCAAAACAAGGGTGTCCTAGAGGAATAACAGCCCATTTTTTGCTGAGATGTTATTGACTCTCTATATCTTCAATGCACAATCAAACTGGGGAGGCTTTGAATCATTAAAAGTATTTGGAGCTGCAGTGTTTGGGTGGTGTGTAGGCCTTTACAGCAAATTTATGTAATCCATAAAAAATGATTACTGTGAAAACTTGCATCTGAAGAGCTAGAATGTTACAGCTGATTTGGTTTTGAACTAGCCAGACAGCTGTCAGGTTCTGAACAGTGAGGAGAATCATTGCTTCCTATTTGCCTCCTTGTAACCTCTCAGGAAAGCAAGGGTAGATTTCTCCCAAAAGAAGAGAATAATGCTCACATTCAGTGCCCTGTGTTAAGACACTGCAGACATCTTCCTTTCAAACACGGTAACAGGCTTCCTAGAGAGGTGGTCAATGCCCCAAGTCTGTCAGTGTTTAAGAGGCATTTGGACAATGCCCTCAATAACCTGCTTTAACTTGGTCAGCCCTGAATTGGTCAGGCAGTTGGACTCGGTCATCACTGCAGGTCCCTTCCAAATTAAATATTCCATTCCATTCCATGCCATTATTTCTTGAAATGTGTTTGTCATGTAAGTCTATTCAGGTCTTTCAAAGTACAGAGAGAGCAATACTAGTATGTCTTTACTGTTACAAACATGGAGTTATTACATTTAGTAGCTGTAGAATTGTTTTGAGGAATTTGCCCATGATAGGCAACTGAGAGGGTAAAATAGTAAAGAAAAGAGTGAAAGGAAAATAATATTAGAGAGGCAGTGAAAGGAAAAAACACTAGAGAGGCCAAAACCTCTGCAGTTTCAGCAGCTACAAAAGGAAAAAAATATTAGTGTTTTTTCCTTTCACTGCCTCTCTAGAGAGGCCAAAACCTCTGCAGTTTCAGCAGCTACAGTGACACATAGGCTTTTTGGTTGTTTATTTTAAAGAGCAGGACCTGTTGGCACTTGTTCTGATATATTTGCTTTAATCTTCAATATACTGAGTTGAGAGGAGGTGTGGCAGAGTAAAAGAGCGTGAAATAGCAACTCTTAAGAAGCCTTTTAAAGAAGCCTTTTGAATTTTCTTACCCTAGAATTCCTGAATTTGTTGGGTTTTTTTTTCCTTTCACAATCCTCCTTAGAAGCTATTTTGTTAGTTAGGTAAAATGTTGATCTTTTAGCACTGTATGGCTCTTGTTCTTATGAGTCATTACACTTTCTGTATCACTTAATTTTCACTCTTTAAATATTTTTGTTAATACTGAGTCCTCCAAGTATATAGACCCTCCCTTCCTCTTCACATCACATAAAATTTAGAAGGCTTGCCTTAGGTCGAACTGTGCTCATTATTCTTTTACTTCTGGCTCCAGTGGAGCTGCCTTTCCCAGATCTTAAAGAGCTCATTCTTCAGGGATCAGGATCTCCAAGGGATAAGCAACCTGGATGTATCACGAAGCAGACTCGGTTAGGTAACTGCCACGGTAGCCAAACATCCCCACTGAGAGTGGGGATCTCATGCAACCCCCTCTGTTCTGCCCCAGGTTTTATAGCCTGTTGCATCCTTAACGGTGAGTTTGGGCTGTTGACAGCCTAAGTGCTGTGGACTGCTCAGGGATTTGCTGGTGGGGCTTCAGCTATGTCAGGGCACATTAGAAGATAGAGATGACCTCTGGAGCATCTCAAAAACCAGGGCAAGGTCTGTGCTCTTGTTCTGTGAAGTCTCCACTGTGGCCACGTGAAGGGCTGCCAGACGTGCGTGAAGTGTTAGGCACACAGTGAAGCTTCCAGAGCAAGTGCTGTCCTGGAAAAGCACAGCTGTGGGGGAGAACGTCATACAACCAAAAGATGTAAACCCAAGCAAAATGTCATACGAATGTAGGCTAACTCTGAAACTTAGATTGTGATTCCTTACTTGCACAGAACTAATTGCCTTCTAAAAAGCCCTTCCCACGTAGTTTAAGTTTTAAAATGATACCAAGAATAGATTATTTCCGTGATAAAATTTATGCCATATTTAAATTTCATCTGTTTTTATGAGAGATAACAAGCAATTACTTTACCAGTTTGAATATTGTACTTTGGAAAAGTCACTTTCAAAACTGGGAAGTCTAATAACATGTATTTCGGAAAGGACAGCAGGACTTAATTT
>NW_010253325.1:6342-37907 GCF_000690775.1 Eurypyga helias
TCCCAGAAGGCACATTAATTTCTGGTGGCTAATGCTTCATGCTCACAGAGTGATTAGCCGTGTTTTTACATCTCCCACAATTTATCATGATAAAACTGACCGCCAAGTGCCAAGCATATTCAGATGTATTCATAGCATAGCAGCTTTTTCTTGACAAAACTGTCTGCAAAGCACTGACTTCTGATTAACTGTAATCGATTGTTATTAATGAGATTTTCAGATATTTCTTCCCAGTGTTTTGGAAGATGATGCGGCACTCCATTGCTTCATTTTAGTTGAAATCTTAATGACTTTTCAACAATATAAGATAGGGATACCAATGCTACCATTTAATTATCCTTTTAAAAGATGCATGACTCTTCCTCCTCTGACCCCATGAGCATAAATTCAGCCTAAGTGTTTAGCATGAGATACAGGAGAAATGGAAACAAAGTGCAATCCCTTGTGATTTGTGGGGTGTGTTAGTACAATGCCATGAGGAATCTCTGCAGAGCAGGGGCTAGCTGGGATTTGGCAGGGATCTGGGCAGCAACCTAGTCATCTGCTACTGTCAGCTGAAAACCTCTGATCCAGTCATTTCTTGCTGCAAAATCAAAATGTTTTGTGGAACACCCGGAATATATGCATTTATGTCTTGACTGAGAAGACTGTTATAGTGAAATGTTTCCTTTAGTTTTGCTATTTTAGCTTTTAAATTTAGTCTATTTTTTACTGCGATCATGGTTGAGTGATGGGACTGTTTCATCAAAAGTTTATATCATTTGATTGCATTTCAATTTCAGCTCAAAATTCTTGTTTTGCAATTGTTTCATTATATTCCTCTGAGTTTCAGAATGTTTGCTCCTTCATTCACATGGGCATTCATACTTCTTGACCTCCTTTTACTCTCTGTAGCTTCCAGATGAAGTTGCCTCATTACTTTGTTTGTGACGATCCAAATACAGCTCTGAAATCCAGACTCCAAAACTTTTCATATCAAGCTGTTTTTCAGTTTGACAGCAATGCACAGTAATTTTCCTTACCTACTTCAACTTTTAATATTTAATAGATCATATGAAATGGCTAAAAATAGTTCAGGATTTTAATGGCCGTATTTGAAGGCAGGAAGACCAGTGGGAGAGAGATTTCGCTTTAAGGCTATCCTACTTTCATAAAATGTTAATCATATGGGATAAGATACAGTCTGCCTGCCCAGCTTGCATCTAGCTGTTGCAACTCTGCATCTAGGTTGGATCTGAATTTTAGATGTGTAAGGAAGAAAGCCTCCTAAAATAAGCTCCTGCATTCCCTGCCAAATGAATGGAAGTCTCTGAAGTGCTCCAAAGGGGAAATCTGTCTGCTTGAATTCAAGCACCTTAAGTAGGTCTTTATCCCCCAGCTCAGCACTTGAATTGAAAAGGTAAATTTTTCTTTAGTAATTCAATAGGTAATTTCTCACTGTGTACAGAAATGAAATGAGCAGATAAATAGCTGCTTATGCAACAGTGGCATGTGTAGAAGAGAAGGTAAGACGTGATCTGTCTGTAATTCCATCTAGAAACATTACCAAGGGCGTTTTATCCTATGCCATTATTGGCATAGTTCAAAAATGGTTATTTGTGAAAGCTTGCTTTACCTGGAAAACAGATGAACCAAGAGAATTTCTTCTTAGAAAACTCATTTGCCTCACTTTAAAGGACAGATATCTTTTTTAAGTGTTATTTATAACAAGTGAATTGTGGGGTTTACGCTAGTTCAGCAGCAATACCTATGCATGTGACCTTCACCTTAAAGATGGGAAGGTTTTTTGTAATGGTCCAAAGGAAACACTGTCAGCAACCAGAACTCTGTTTGTACAGTAGCTTCTGACTGACAGAAAAAAGATAAAAGGTTATTATTGGTGTTACAATCTTGACAATTTAAAAGTAACTTTTCAGCAATATTTTCCAATTGGAGATAGGAGAGTCCATCCTCAACAAGTGACAAGCAAAACAATAGATAAACTTTCAAAATACAAATGTGAATTGTAATAGAATTTTGCATCTTGGGGGTATAAGGCAAACCTGTGTTTCCAAAGGTGATGGACAAGATGGTCAATTATGTTGAATAGGTTTCAGCTTGACATGCATTAACATTATTAACTTCATTGCATGTAGCAGAGGTTAGTATGGGTCAGAAGTGTGTTGCTGTCTAGTGTCTGTCCTTCCAGTTCAGAGATGAATGAGCAGAATGATCCCCTCCCAGCCCAGTTTGTTCCCTTCCCCGATTCTGTTTTCCCCAGGCTGGCAGGACCATGGCTGAGAAATGCATGGCCATCTGGACCACAGTCTTGTAGAGAATACTATAAGAAATTTTTGCTGCTTTTACTATTCCTGCTTTGTTGAAGAGCAGAGAATGTCACCCATGTTTCAATTTCCGGTTGCTTTCAGATAAAAAATAACTAACTTCTAATGCACTTACAAGGTGAAACAGCATTTCTTTTACTTCGGTAATTCTATATTTCTTTTGTTTCAACTTTTCTGTGTTTGGGGCTTTGTTCATGAGATAAGTAGGATTTTGCACTAAGCATTTTAAGTCTATGGAAATGTGCGTCAGATCTATAGCAAGTCAGTTAAGGTGATACATACGAAGCATAAAAGTAAAACTATTGATTTGAAATGGTTATTGGGAAAGAAGCTGAGAAACAATGGGGATATTTATAAATTATGGATGTTTCACATAGCTAAATATTGCCAGTAAGCTTAATGTTTCTTCTTCGATGTTTCATTTTAGTTTTTATATCTTTTGTAACACATCCTAGAATTCAAATAACACAAGTAATTTCTAATCAGGGTAGTCATTGGTATACTGTGTTCTGAGATGAATGTCAATTCAAGTGCAGAAAGCAGCAACTGTTAAAGGGGATTATGGAAGGCAATATTAAGACCATTACCTATGTCTAATAAAGCTGGTTCTGCACTAACATTCAGCAGGTTTATGGAGGGTATTGAAGCAATGGACTATTTTTCTACAAAATATTTAAAAGAGGAATATTGCTGGCAAATAATATTAGAAGAACTACCACTACACTGGTCTCTCCTGCTTCAGGAGTGTGTGTATTTATATAAAATTATCAAGTTGTGTTGATATTTTACTTTTTAATAGGATTAAAACCAGTTCTGTTAATCTAACCAGCATCTGTCTATCCTTATATGCCCTTTAAAACCTTGCCTTTCAATTATTATTACTTTAAAAATATTTTTGTCTCCTGAATTAGTCAAGGAACATTTGGCAATGTGCTTCTTTGTAATTTTGATTGATTTTTGTAAAAATATTTTGGAAAACTTTTGTGTGCCTGATCCATCTAACACATGGAACTAACTACTGAAAGTTGCATTTTAGGCCAGGCATTTAAATTTAGTGAAGCACCTGAAGATGCAGGGACATCCCTATTGTTATTAAGAGAGTTTTGTGGACAAAACTCTTTTGATTTCCATAAATTTCAGTAGAAATTGGGCATATTACCAGCTTTTGAAGCTCCTAATTATATATACCAGTACCTTCAGCTTTTTGCTTTTAAATATCTGTTCCTCAAGGTTCTTTGTGTTAAGTAACCTTTGTAATATGTTCCTTGAACTTAGCCATTTTACTACTTCTTTTTTTTTCCAAGCAAGATCAGCATTGGGGTTGCAATTACTTGATCTTACAGCATTTTCCAGTGGGAAGGTGAAATACTAAGACACCACTACTAAGGCTTTTCTCTGCATGTCCTTCTCGGTCCCACATGCCAGAGCGCTGACTTCTGTTCAGCAAGGATGCTGTGCCCTAGGGTGGGAAAGTATTGCAGGAGCACGCATTCATACTGTAGTGTAAGCAGCTCCTGTCCTTGGGAAGCGGTCTGCGCCTGTCTGAGGGGGTTGGTTGGCGTTAGAACCGCTCAAGTGAGGGGAAAAAAAGACAGCATAAGTGGTGGAGAAATTAAGTTAGAAGGGTGAAATACATTTTCCTTCCAGTGACTTATTTGTATTCTCTGCAGAGCACATACTGGCACGCTCAGCCCAGTGCCTGCCATGCAGAGGCAATTTTGACAGCCTTCCATCTCTCTTCCTGCAGCTGCAGAGCATCCCTGCTGATACCATGGCACACTCATATGCTGAGAAGTGAAACACATTTTTATGCTTCCTGCTGTAAAGTTGAATTTCATTCAGTGACAGGAAGAAGTTTTTCCCAGAGAGGGGGGTGAGGCACTGGAACAGGTTGCCCAGAGAAGCTGTGGATGCCCCATCCCTGGAAGTGTTCAAGGCCAGGCTGGATGAAGCTTTGAGCAACCTGGTCTAGTGGAAGGTGTCCTGCCCATGGCAGGGGGGTTGGAACTAGATGTTCTTTAAGGTCCCTTCCAACCCAAACAATTCTATGATTCTATAATTCTATGGCTCATTTCTGTGAAATTATCCCCAAAACTCTGTCCATGCTATCCGTTTGGAAGCCAAGTATGTTGGTGGCTTGGTTACACCTTTCATCTGTAGCCTGATTTCTTTCATTTCTCTGTAGGAGTTTGATCATTTTTCATTGACAAGAAGTCCCTTGTTGTAGTCCCCCAGCTCCAAACACAAAAAGAAAAGGAATTTGAATGATTCCTTTCACACAATCCTGTGAAATTCATTAACAAAAAAAAAGACAATTTTAAATAACAGTTTTCAAGGTTCAAAATAGTCTTCCCGTGACAACTAAGTGCTGCTGCAGATTGGTTCTTGGGTGTGTCTGTAAAATTGAAATGAATAAAATCAATAAGGGCAGGGAGAATCGTTCCTTCAGCATTAAAGGAGGATCCCATCAAAAAGAACAACAGGGAACTTTGTTTCCTTTTAAGTTGAAAACCTAAAGTAGTTAATACAGAAGTCTGTCAACTCAGAAGTTACAGTAAATAGTAGTACCTAACTTATACTATTTGTAGCAATAAGATGATCTTGAAGTGACACTTTCTAAGTCTCGTGGATAATACTGAAAGTCACTGTATATCCTTAAAGATCTCTGAGGATACAGTGCACCTTGGCTCTTCATGTTTGATTGGATTTTTGTCTAAAAGAGACCTGATAAGGCATCAGACTTCCTTGCAGAAGTCAAAGACAGTGCGTGTGTCACCACCAGCAGATCGCAGCTGTAATGCTGAGTTCGAAGTATCCGGTTATGGATTTCTGTCAGGAACTTTAGAAAGAAACTTAACCAGTAGGTTCAGGTTGTGCAACTTCTCAGCACATTTGCTGAGGGGAAGGCTCCCTGTCGTGGTTTAAGCACAGGCCTGGGAGCCAGGAGGTCTGGATCTATTTGTCGCCTTCTGCTTTGACCTTGAACAATTGAGGTTAACTTCTCTGGGCTTAGAGAAAAGCATTGCAAAGTGGTGTTATTGTGGTCATTAGACTTCTCTTCAGCAGGCATCTTTACTTTCAAGGCAGTGGGAATGTTAGGAGGATAAGCATGGGTTTTCCCATGTGGAGTTAGTGTTAGTAACCTCTCCAAGTTCACATGGACACAACTTTAGTACTACAGATGTCTTTCCTCCAAGGAGTAAGCATCACCCTGCATACAGACAGATCAGGACCCCATTCTCTCTACCTCACCCCAAAGCTTAGGGTCTGTGAGGAAATATCACTCCTCCCTCCTCATGGGGCATCTTTTTGGTTATACATCCAGCCCCCAGCCAGCCAGGACACATCACCTACAGGCTCCTTCTTGAGCCTGGTGTGTCCCCAGGGCATCTCTGTGCAGGAGGGGGATTTGGAGGGATGGCTTGTGACCCGCTCCTGATCTCACTGTGTTACAGAAGCAATGCTGCTTACTGGGCTGTGTGTTTTCACACGGGGCATAGTACAGCGTGCTCTCACACCCACACGCAGGTCCCCATGCAGATGCCCAGGCATGCCTAGACTCCTTAAGCGGCCTTGGTGCAAAGGCCCAGGCCTCCACAACCTGCATGGTCCCTGTGCAGGTTCGGAACAGAGGGGAAGAAGCCAGGTCTGACAGCTTGCTGTAAAACAAGATTAACGAGCATTTCTGTTAGTTTGTACTTGATTTAATGAAAGTATAACCGTGGTGCAGCAGTTGCAGAGGCTGTGAGTGTGTGCGGGCTGAGCAGTGCATGTCTGCGTAATGCTGTGAGCCCTGTCAGCCCTTCAGCAGCAATGCAAGGCTGACTTCCCTGCTCTGGGTGTACTAAGAGATTCTCTCTCCTGTTTGTGGACACTAGAGGGCAATGTAGTAATATAATCCCCTCAATCTCCACAGTAGTGCTTGCCGCTCCAAGGTTGCCGTAGGGATGGACATTTTTAGGTGCTTACCTGAATTGTTAGCAGCCTGTCCATTGGTAATCATATAAATCTGTGGTGTGAACTACGCAGGGCGCTCTTGGCTCTACGTTACAAAATACATGACTAAATAGCATTATTGTGTCTAGACAAGGCAAAAAGAAGGGATCACAGATTTATTGGTTCTTTACACGTTGCGGCTGGTTCTGGCCCCGTTCCCTTCTGCACTGTGCTTCCAGATGGGGTGGTGGAGAATTTGCACAGAGGTGACCGCGCATTTCCCTCCTGGCTACAGGGCAGGTGGAAGCTGGTATTTCACTTTGTCTGTAGCCATGCACTGCATAATAATAGGTATGTAGAAAGCAAAAAGCAAAAAGCAAAAAAAAAGCATCAAAGTCAGGAAAACTGGATCGCTGAAGCCACTGGAAGATGACAGTGTTCTTTGTGCAGCTCTGGGGGTGGCTTTAGTGCAGGAGGTGGTGGGTGGGTTTGATTTTCTGCTACCCTGTGACGATGGGAAAATAATAGTTGGAACATGAAAATTAAGAGCTGTTTTCCTTACTGCTTGAGAAAGGGAGCTGTGAAACTCTGTCAATATTAATATCACAAGGGGTAGAGCAATGTTTTTATTAGGCTCTTCTGCTACAGTTTTTCTTTCCTGCAGCAGCTCTGACAGATAGAACAGCATCAGAAGCTGGAAAATAAAAGGAATTAACCTGAACTTCTACTGCAGAGTTTTCATCTCAAAATCAGAGTGGGAGGCAAAAATAATAGGAGCACACTGCCATCAGGTAGAAAATTAACAATGTAGAAAACTGTGTAAGATCTCAAGCACTTGGTGTCACATACTATGTAATGGGGTTTAGCTCTCTCTCACACTCGTAATTTTCAAAAAACAGCTGAGAAGATGCCCTAATGCCTGAGATCATTGCAAACTTTTTTTTCCACCTGACGCAAGTTCTGGAACTACTACACGAGTTGCAAATTTTGAGTGCATTTAGTTTGTGCTTGCACTAAACACCTGCAACATTGAGATATGGAAAACATTTCACCTTGGGACGCTTTTGTCTGTTTTTCTTGACACCATCCTCAATATATTTGCCCCACCTCACTGTCACGTCAGACCGATCTTAGTTGGAGTCCTCAATTGTTACTATAATCCAGAGAATAAATCCTGCCCCCCCAGCAGTCATGCCTGCTACTGCCTCTGCTTCAGACTTAACATTTTGGGCAGTTCACAGTTCTGCGACTGGTGGGTTGAAAGAGCTTCTTTTACTTGGAATTTAAAGCCAGGCAATCTCTCCGTCTTTTGCAAGCATTGACAAACTCAGCCTTTGTCTCTACTAAAGAAGGTTTCGCAGATGCGGCCACACTTGCAGTGTGCAACCCTCCTAAATTTACTTTTTATGAGGAGGGGTTTTTGCCTGTACAGCCTAATCCAGAAACAAAGTAAGGTAGGTCAGCAAATGGGTTTCCTGCCAGTGTGAGAGCTATACTGGGCCTTTTCCTGGTGAACTTGCATACTTCATGGACAAGATATGTTTTCTTACTCCTGAATGGCACGTTTGTTGTAGAGAAGCCCCTGGTGTGTAGGTCAGGTCTCTCTGATGCTGGGGCAGTGCTGAGTAGTAGCAGCCTCTCTCTGGGGCCTGAAGAAGAGAGGCAGGCAATGCTTCCCATTCCATTTGGAAGGCAAGGGAAGGGACAACAACCCGCGGTGCCGGCAAGCCTTCAGCACCCTGACCAGAAGGAAAACAGCCTCTTGCTCCTCCTGTACGATGCTGCAATTAGTAATGTCTGAGTCTGTGTGTTTTAAAGGTTGGCAAGCTCCCACCATCCTCCTGGGTAGTTGGTCTTAAGCGTTTCATTGTAGCCGGGCAGGGCTGCTCTGGCTTGCTTTCTCTTTTCTCACACAGTGGTCCAAATGGTGATAAGCGCCTTCTCATAGAATCATAGAATCATAGAATGGTTAGGGTTGGAAGGGACCTTAAAGATCATCTAGTTCCACCCCCCCTGCCATGGGCGGGGACACCTTCCACTAGACCAGGTTGCTCAAAGCCTCATCCAGCCTGGCCTGGAAGACAGCCAGGGATGGGGCATCCACAGCTTCTCTGGGCAACCTGTTCCAGTGCCTCACCACCCTCTCTGTGAAGAATTTCTTCCTGACATCTAATCTAAACCTCCCTGATTTCAATTTATACCCATTACCCCTTGTCCTATCACTACAGGCCCTGCTGTAGGCTTTGCCATCAAAGTCCGCTAGATCTTTAACTACCCCTCAAATAATAGTTTAAATGTTCTGTTTCATCCTTAGGTTGTTAATAAGTTTTAAGCTGAAGCCTGTTCTCAGGTGGTGTTGCAAATGTTATTTCACCTATGCACAAATGCGTTAGTGGCGCTTCCAGTGGGACAAGATTGCTTGCCAGAGAAAAAAACCCCGTTATTTTCAATAAAGACACATAATGGCTGTTGGCAAATGTGGCGTCGTACTGTTGTGCCTGCATGATTGAAGTGAAAGCAGAGGTAACAAGCAAAGGGTTCTTCCTACCTTTGGCTCTCCCCCTGTTCGGTGAAGGGGAGCAGACAGCCTAGGTCTCAGAAATACTGAGCCGATCTCTCTTGTAGGGCACAGAAGCAAGGGATTGAAGCTTTCAAATCATGTGTGCGCTTGTTACCCGTTTTTTTAGCTGCTTGAACGCATGCAGAAAAAAGCTGCAGAAACACAAATTGGTTATGGATGAAACTTGTCTTGGAGAATGTTTCCTGAAAACACTCTCAAGGTATTTTCCTTGCACTGGCTGAATAACTTCAGTTCCTCCTCTCTGTGGTGCTTTCATGAGATCATGTTCTGCAGTGTGGTTTTGCTATCGTGCATTATGCATTACTGATTCATTCCTAGCACAGAGGAGGTGCCAAGGCCTTTCCAAAGACACACAGATACTCGCATGAAATTTGACAGGAAAAATGAGGTGACCAACCCAAACTAAGCAATATAATCACCAGTAGATTTACAAACCAACTGCGGGTTTGGTAAATTTTGTCCAGGCATGCATGATATTCTGAGAACTACAAGTGCATGAGGCTTACTCCAGTCACCACCTCAAATTCATTTTCCTCTAAAAATTTAGTCTTGGGAATATGATGTACCTGTACTAATACTGAGGGAGAGTTTCACTCAGTGGATTGTTGTTAAAGACCAAAAATTGGAAGTCCTATATCCCAAGGTAAAACAGTATAGTTGTCAGCCATGTGAAAACAGTTGGAAGTTTTATGAACAACTGATAGGATACAAATGTCTTTTTTTGTCTCTTCCTCTAGTAAACAGTTACAGAAAGAATCCAGCTTCAAATCATACACTTGCTTTGTGTTAGTAATAAACAGCCATTTGTTAACAATGATCTGTTTTGATAACTCTGTTCTTTGACATTTCAGGGTTTCTTCCTTTGAAATTGTTCCTCTGTGCTACTCAAGCTGCAGTTAACTCTTCTCGTGTCACTTACAGAACAGCTAGGAGCTTATCTCTTCAAATTCCTTCGCACTGCTCCTTACCCGGAGTATTAATAACCTCAGTTTTAACATCTGTTACCCCAGGGTGCTGCCCAGCACATTCAGCAGCGCCTCTTCACAGCTCAGCTGTATGGAAATGCAGCTTTTCAGCCCCTGTAGCCTGGGAGGGATCAGAGAAGGAGAGGGTCAAGCTGCAAAATCATTGACTTGAAATTAAGGGACATCAATCTGGTAGAAGAATGGGAGAGGAATGAAGGAGGCTCACATTTGTCATAGGCTGAGGCACAAAGAGGTCACCCAGCAAACACATAGCATGAACCATGACCTGCCATGGCACAGTCCAGAGGGATGTGAAGCAGGAGCTCCATTTCCATTACGTGTAGGTCAAAAAGTAGGGATAAAAGCCAGAAAAGATAGTCAAAAGAAAGGACACAGGGAACCACAACACATGAATCTGCCAGTGTGACACGGTTACCTGTTATGGACAGCCACGTAGGCACTTCGTTATCCCTTCACTTAGCCTAGGGATCCAAAGGTAAAGCTTGCCAAGCCAACTATAACTGAAGGCAGCAGCTTGTGGTAGAAGATTTTTCAGGATTTTACAGCCTCCAGTATTAAGTACTTGCCTAGTAGTATTACAGAGAAAATAGAGATGCAGTGGAGAACTGACACCTTTCCCATGCTGACAAGGTGACTGAAGGTGGCAGGATCATCCAAGCACTCTGTTTTCATGCTGAAGAACATGCCTCTGTGGTACTTTTTAACAATGCTTTGTGCTTTTATGAACATCCACCTGATTCAGAGTTTCATTAAATAGTTAAGGAATAAGGGGATTTATATTTATTTCTGGTTGAAGGGTGAAATCAGGAACAGAACAACATTTACTTCCTCTGTTTAAATTTCAGTTGCTTTGTTTGAAACTGAAGCTCAAGGCAGAAGGCTTTGAAGCTTACCTTTGGTTGGTTATTTTAAGCATTTTGTGGGCTGCAGCTGAGTAGGAGGGTATCACTGGCAAGTAAGCTTTGTATTTTTGACAGGGAGTCTTGTGACATTTCAGTAAGTTTGTTCCTTATGCAGCAGAAGGAATGATATGTGTAGCAGCATTTTGCATGTGTGAGCTTCTTCATCTGGAAGAGAAGCTCCTTCCTTTGGTAGTAAGGCAACTTCTGCCTCATCCTTACAGGAGGAGAGAAAGAGACCTATTGGCTCAGATCCTGTACATGGTAACATCATACAGTATGTTCAAGAGACATACCATTGATTCAGCCTGAGGATTTGTTAGCAATCTTTAAAAATCCAGGTAGTTAATGCTTTAAGGGCATTTTAAAATAAGAGCAGGCTTGACACTATTGGGCAAAACTTTAACTTAGGGTAACTTTTTTTTTTTGGGGTATCCACAAATTTGAATGTGTCAGGAGAAATGATTCACTTTCTCAGTGAAAGTTTCCCCTTCCCACTCCTCTCCAATATATGGAAAGCCTAAAGGGAGCCAGCTTCTGTTAATCTGTCCATGCATCTTCCCTGTAAGGTCTGCAGAGGTTTCAGCCCAAAACACGTATGAGAGAGAAACTCCCTAATAAGTTCATACTCAATAAGTTTATGAGAAGAATATGCTATTGTTTTCCTTCAGAACTATAAAGTCTCTGGGGATCTTATGCAGGAACGATTTGTGACTCAATTATCTGTAATACGATTACCTGTTAGTAAAGATTTTTTGTAAGTAAAGATTTTGATGTACCCTGTATTATCTGGAAAGGATTGTTGATGATGTGCAAGACAGAAGAAAATCTCAAATGTCTGTCTCTAAAGCTGTGCCAGCTCTGTAGAACCACAACAAATAGAATTTTAGGTTGGCTTTTTCCCCTGAAATGAATGAGAAATGGGGCAGGAATGTGTGTTTTAATAATCACTTTGCTGTGTCTCATTAACAGTGGATATGGAAAGTTAGAGATGCACTTGAATTCTGGACTCTGCACTGTACCGTGGCCTGGAGATGGGGAATGAAACAAAGGACACTTATTAAACATGAAAGGTTTGAGGTATTTGCACCCAAGTACCACTGAAATTAAAAGTCAAGTTCACTCATTCCTAAAAGCAGCACTTGGTTTATGAACACTTGCATTTCTGGGGCTGACCATGGAATTTAGCAAATGATGACAGAAAAGGATGCCACAGTATATTCAAAATATCACAAATATAACCCAGTGCACTACCTGAGAGCTTTTATCCTACTGAGCTCATAGCCAAGGTTGGAATACCTTCTTCTTGAAATCTTTTGGTTTTCTTAGGCCTTGAGAAGTATGAATCAAAATTATTTTTAGCTGGTCATTAGGTAGTTTGGGAGTTCTATTCTCATCCCATGTATTTGTTTCACGTTACTTATTTTTCCTACCTTACAAAAGCTGTCAAATTTATGAATGCTGCTGGTAAAATTGCTTTTGCTTCATATTCTAAAAATACCTTATTTTAAAAAATATGAAGATGGATGACTAGTCCTTAGTTTAAGGAGTGGAAGGATAGGGGCTGCACATTTAATATTACTCTTTTCAGACCATTTCCTCACATAGTTTTCTCAGTGTAAATGTTAGCCGTTCTATAGCTCACTGAGGCTGGGGTTGTTTATACCCCTAAGAGAAAGCTCCCCATGACCATACTGCAGTGTCCACCTACTGTTGCTCCTAAGAAGACTGCTTATTGGCAAGGCCTTCACGAGAAGCTCCTGGCAGCGTCCAGGAGATGTCCAGAAGAGGTGGGGAGGAGAAGGGAGATGTGTTATTCCTGTCTGAAGTGCTCACTGAGTGTAACCCTTTCACTGGATGCTCATTTCCCCCACAACTAAAGCATTTCATCATCATTTCAGTGCAGACATAAATTTCATCCAAGAGTTTCTTCCACTGATGCTAATTAGCTTTGGATCATACTCACTGCATGAAAAGATTGTCTTGGGAGACAGCGGAGAGATAATTTCCTTTGCTAACAGTTCTTCAGAGCAACTGAAACTCAAATCCCGCTTTGCAGTATTTGTAGGATGATCATTTGATCTGTTTTTAATACTATCAGCAATGGAAGTGTTTCTGCCCCTTGCTTTTAAGTGGCCTACTTGCAAACTGATGTACCCTGTAACAGCTTGGAACAACAAAACTCTGCTTCTGTCTACTCTTGTAAGGAGAGATTACACATTTGCCTTCCAGCCTTACAAGTTTGTCCCCTTTTCTAGGTTTTTGGAATATCTTTCCATGCAAAGATATTTTTGTTAACCTGAGGGTCACCCCAGGTGGTAAATGATCCCCTCCTTGCATACCTTTGCTTGTGAGGCAGTAGAGAGGGCTGATTTCTCCCAAACACTTGGCAATAAGCACCTTCAGTGCCTGCAGGTCCTGTCATAGATAGCAGCTTGGAGACATGGGAGCGTTCCTCTTGGCTTGGATTCCTGGCTACCCAGGAAGTAAGTGAACCTAGGGGCATTAGGTTGTTTCAAATATTAGCCAAAAATACAAAGACCGTGTTTATTATAGTGAAAGGTGTGGTGCTCTGGATGATGGAAAACAAAACCAGAAAGAGAAGCAGAAAAGAGCAGCCTGCAGTGTCCAAGTACCCCATCTTCATGGCACCGAGGCTTTGAGTGTCGACTTGGCAGTGACAGCCAAGGTGTCCTTTTGGCAGCAATCTCCTGCCCATGGAGTGAGTCTCCAAAACTACCTAGCAGAACAGGCAGCTTCATTTGGCACTCAGATTTGCTTTGGGAGCTCTCCTACAGATTGCATCTACCCTGTTTCTCTTTTTAAGGATGGATTCTCCCCTTCTGATCTGTCATCTCAGTCCTGCCACCCACCAGCAGGTAAATTTTGTGCTTATGAGCAAATGGGTGTGGCGAGGCAGCCTTTTACCCTCTTCTCAGGTACCAACCTCTGAAATTAAAAAATGCAAATACAGCTAGCAGGACCTTTCTTTCTCTCCAGGCTTCTCTGGTTTATAATCCTACTGTTTCTTAATTAGCCCGTTCCTTCAAGTTTGAATAGTTCCTTCATTTTGTGAAATAATAACTCTGCTCGTTACTGATGGTAACTACATTTCCAGGATTGTGTATTTATAAATCACCCATCTGAAGTATTCACTACACATATCCTAACAAACTCTCAGCTTTTTGTTTGTTTTGGGTAATTCAAAGACAGCACACACAATGTACAGCAATAGAAGTACTCTTACCGGTACTCTTCCCATCCACCATCCTCTCCCCATTTTTTGTCAGGGGCTCACTCCCATCACAGCATCGTAGCTTTTTCTATGCTGAGTCTCTGCTGATATGGCTCCATGCTAACAACAACCGCATTTGACTGCAACAGATGCCAAATACACCTGGTAATGCTGCAAGCAGAATGTCTTATCTGAGCTCTAAAAGGCCTGAGAGACCCAAATCAGAACAATCTCAAAGTGATTGTAATGACCAGCCAAACTGCTGAGTGTGGAGGAAGCCCTATCATGCGTTGTGTGAGTTTAACACATTTTGGTGACAGAGTCCAATTCTTGTGCTTTGACAAAGACATACATGGCAGAGTAGCGTTTTCTATTGCTGTTCTGGTAAGGATCAGACCAAAGTATTTGAGATAGGCGATATCTTAAGTGCAGAGTAAGTCACTATACAATATGTCTTCAGCAATAATGCACCTATGTGAAGATTTTTTTCAATATATTTTAAGATGTCATATGTACAGGTTGCAAATATGATGTTCTGAATACCTATGTATTTTTCATATAGTTTGCATATATTATTTTATCTGAAGATCAGGTGTCAGGTATCTGTTCACAGGTGAGACAAGCTGGGCTCTCTAATCCCTTGCTGTGGTTCTTTCAACCTCCACTGAGGTTCTGCACTTTCCAGCACTCCCAATTTTCCAATTCACTGCCGAAAAAACAGTGATTGTATCAAATGCTTCCCACTCTGGGACATTCTTCTGCTCTAATTCCATGGAGTTCAGTAGGAGCAGACCAACTGAGCATTTGATGTTACCCAAATCGCCTACACCAGGAGTGATATTCCCACAGACATCAGCAGTAGCCTTTCCACTGGCTGCTGTAGAATTTGGATCTCACCCTTAAGACCAGCTTGCAGATACCTTTCTCCTGAGGGTCAGTAGGCACAGTTCATACAGTAGGCTTGTGCAGGTACGCTCAGGAGAGTCAGGAGTGCCTGCGAGAGGCTTGTGCCTGTGCCAGGTACTCGTGCTTGGCCTGGGGAGCTGAGGGACACCTGTGCTCCGTCACAAACGGGTTTTCTAAAGACAGTGTAAGGTGCCCATGCAGATTGTTTGTAGTTCATTTCCACATGGTTTTTCACATATAACAGTTCATCTGCGGCAGTGCACACTTCCTCGCCTGCTGTTGTTTGGAAGTCAAAGCCATGTCTTAGTTTGCAGGCATCCAAAGTCTGGCTGTAGTACTGCTTTATTTGAACTTTTTGCTTCTAAGAAAGCAACGTGTCCATCTGTTGCACAGGTTTTGAAGGGTGGGTAGACATAAAGTAAATGAAAACAAGTATTGCCTAGCAAAGTAATAGGCTACATCCTTGATCATAAATCTGAAAATGTAGTTATAAATAAAAACGTAAAAAAAAGAAGACATGAGATAAACCTAAAAATATATGTGAAATATTCTTGCTGTCTTCTAAATTTTTCCTGAGACATCTCTTAGCTGGTATAGCCGAGGGCTAATCAGCAGAGCCATGATGCTGCATTATAGACTAGAATAAACCACGGGCTCACTGCAGACAGTCTCTGTGTTGGAGTTTCTCTAATACTTCAGATGACAATGTGTACAAATTATATGTCAAACCAATTCTAAGACCTCCACTTTCTTATTAATCCATTTAGGGACATCTATTGTATTTGCAGCCTGGGTTGGCTGCAGATGTGCTTGAGACATTATAATGGATATAAAGAATGTTCTCATAATACTATTCAAGCCTATCCAGGTTGGACTGTGCAAAGTCTCTCTTTATAGGAGGGGTGACTTTTCACAACAGCCATATCCTCCTGCTAATTACATTGTGGTCTCTTTCTGTCTGAGACAGAATGTTTTGTAATGTGAACATTTCCTTCTTTTTGTAGGAAAATGTGATTTACATATTATGAAAGGTACTACCTGTACAGCATTTTGGCCTCACAAACACGCTTACAAGAAGACACAGAGCCAGCTCTCTTATCTCCCTTAGCATTAAAAACATTAAAATGTGACTTAGTATTTTGAGTTCCTTCTTTTCTTTCTCTGACTTCTGTCAGAGTTATTTGCAGGACTAATTGCATTAAGTCACATCACCAAATTTGAAGAAACACTCTTCTCACAGAGTCCTTCTGGGTTCCGTACTGAAGTAGTATAATTCCCTGTAACTATAAATCCAGAATTTATTACACCAAATTTAGCTGGTTTGGCCAACATTTCACAGACCAACTTGAGCAGGAATAGGAAAAACACGAGGTAAGGAAAAGACCAGTCACAGAGAAGTTCCAGAACTTCTCTAAGTGAGGATGAAAAGACAGAGTTGTTTCATTTAGAGAAGTGTGTAATAAGAGAGAGCAAGGTGAGTGCAGACAAAACAGAAAATGGTTTAGGGACCATATTTCAGACTTCTCCTGTTTGAATTTTCTCATAAAACAAGAAGAAAAGGACTTGCTCTTGAGTACTTACCCAGTAAAACAGGTAGGCAGCAGCTGTGAAACTGAGGGAATTATGTTTCACGTGGGGCAAAACTAACCTGTGCGACTCCTGCAATGAAGACTATACTGAGGCCGTAAGTTCAGTAGGACGCAGGAGAGGGTGGGACTTTTTGGGTGGACTTACACTGTACTCCCAACAATGTCACCTGAAAGAATGGGATACACGTACTCTGAGGTTAAATCAAATGGATGACGTGGAGGGAGGGAGGCTAATCAGCATCAGTAAAGCACTCATGCACATTCTTAGCTTTAAATATCTACTTAAACCCACTCAGCAAATCACTTTGCAAGCAGATGCAGAGCTCTGAAGATGTGCCTAAGTCAGTTGAAGTTTCATTATTTGGTGTTTTGATTCTGTGCCTGGGCACTTTTGCATAGTATGAGGCCTGGAACTGAAACACGCTGAGGGGTAATGTCAGCAGCAAGCATACGCTTCATGAAATTATAAGCCATGAAATACAGCTGAAAAACCCATAATGCATATATATCAAAAGATGTAACATTTGAAAGCAGTCCTGCCGTTGCCATTGCCCTGGCTTCAGCTGATGAAACATCCAGCTTGCCTATATATATGGTTATCATCAGGAATCGGGGTATGTTATTGACATGGGAGGCAAAAGTAAGTGACTTACAATATGCTAATTTTTGTTATTATAATATAAATTATTTTGTGCGATGCTCACTTTCCTTCTCGTGAATCCGAGGCTCAGTTCAAGTCATTCTTGAGATTCATGGCAAATCCTGAAGGCTCCTTCACATTGAAGTAGATGCTGAGGAGGGAAAGTCTGAAAAGAAAAATGAAAACCACAATAAAATAGGCCCTTTGTTGAGGTTAATAATAAACCATTCTGAGATAGTCTTATGAATTATCCACAGTTATTTTGCCTTTCACATCCAGGTGTTTTTTGACTCCTCCTTCTTATTCAGATTCTCTCTTATTTAGGCTTTGGATTCTCATAATCTTCCTTAGTGCTGAACAGCAAAAATTTTTCCTGCAAGCCTGGAGGATCTTCTCTGTTCCCTTTCATCCATCTGTATTATCTGCAGCAGAAGTAGCAGTGATTCTAATTATGGAGTTTCTGTAGTCATTAACATTTTATAAATGATCTGTTTCTTCGAGATGGTCCTATTCCAGCAGCAGATAGTCTTGTATTCCCCTCTATTACTGGCAAATTGTTAAGTATTTGGCATTCTGCACACTGTGGAGTTGGAAAGAACCTCCCTTCCCCCATTTGGTACATTCATGTGTACCACTTTCTATTAATATATTTTTAAAATGTAATTTGTTCATGTTTGTGTGCAGTATACAAGCAGGCAGGAAAATATCAGAATGTTAGTATCTAAGTGACAAGAGAAGCAGTAATGATTTCTATTGTTTTTTTAGTGCCTTTCACCCCAAAGTTTTCCAAATATTACAAAAAAAAAAAAAAAAGAATCAGGAAGTCATTGGCAGTCCTTTTTGGGTGGCAATTTCATTATTTTCAATTTTCAATTTTCATTCAGGTGCATTACTTTGGAAAATTTTTATTTGGAAATAAAAAAAGAAAGCACAATTTCTTCAGTTGAAACACAGAAAACCACAAGCAATTACAGTACTTTAATAAACCTCATGCTGAATGGGGTTAAAAGAATGAACGACATATAGGAATGACAAAACATCATGACCCTGGTTGCTGACAGTATATAGTGACATCACACTAACATTTACAAGGCCTTCCATGAGTTTGAGTGACTTCCCCTGAACCAGAGAAAACAATTTCGAATCTACAGACTATCTGGAAGTGTGACCAGACTGTCTGAACTTCTTATGCAGCTCTACAAACTGAAATGCAGTGATTTCGCTAGTAATGCAATAGGACAGGGTGTCTCTTCAGTTAAAGACCCTTTTTCTGTCAAAAAACACCCACCAACAAAAAACCCCCACAAAAACCCAAAACCCAACACCCAGTTAATAATGGGAGGGCTAAAAATCACTGTGAAATAAAATATGCAGGGTTTTGCCACTTGGCATGCAGTGATCCAGGAAGGGACTGACAAGTGGAAATGGAATATCCACACCACAGGTAAAGGCTTTTTCAATGAATGCAAGCTGCTGAACACTAATTCTAGTGGTATTCAATGATTAGAGCATGTGATGAACAGATGATGCTACTGTTTAAGGGTGAATTGTGTAAGATTGTCCCTGATTAGCAATAAGATATGACGAAGTTATGTTTGATATAGGGGAGATAAGGATGTAGTGAGATAAAACCACATAGCTTGGCTCAATGCTAACATACTTACAATGATCAGATAGCATGTCATGATCTAGTGTTGTCTAGATTGAGAAATCATATAGTGGTTATATGATCCACTACAAGATAAAGAAGGCTACTTTTTAAGCTAAAGGACTGAAACCAATCCTACTACCTAGGGATTTAGACAGCAGTAAGACATTAACTGGCAGTTAAATTGGGTGAAGCTTAATGTAGGTGGTATAGATTGACTGAAGTGCAAACAGCTTATTTTCTTATCATTATGCATATTATACACCACCAGAGGAAGAACAGCAGGGTCAGAACTCTTAAAAATACATAGCATTTACTTAGAGCAAGCAGTGAGTATTATTATTAATTCTGGTTTACGTACACTGAAACAGAAATGAAGGACTGCATTTCATCTAAATGTATTCCTCTAAAAGTTAGAGTTGTAGTTTGGTGTATTCCTCTGTAGTGCTTCTGCAGTTAATGGAAAGAGGTTGGCCTGAGGGATCCACGTCTGAATCCTGCCCAGACAGCAAAAACCTTCTTATTTTTTGAAGCAATTTTCAAGTAAATCTTTACACTCCTAAAACACTGAAATGGATGCAGGCGATCTGTGAATATCTGTTTGGATGCTGTTTCGGGCTGAGCTCTGCTGCATTTATCTCAGCAAAGCCAACTTGCACTCCCAACATTTGCCTGGTTAGTATTTCGTGTCCTTCCTTCCTGTAGCCTTAATTGCACTAATAAGTTCTGTATGCTTCTGCCTGTCTTCTGCCTTTCGATTGTTATCTTCAGCTGATGCCCTGTTTGCTTTGTCAAACACAACAGTATCATTCAAAAAAATGTCTCCCACAGATACACCTTCTGTGACCGTATTTTACACAGTGATTATATGAGTAGCTCTAAAATGTTCGGATGACAAAAACTGTGCTGAGTTCCTGGTTAACAAAACCAAACTTCCTTCCATCTGATTGACTGGCAAGAGTGTATCTCAAGCTTAGTCATGCAGTAGCCGTAGCTCCATCTAGATTTAAAGCTGTGTTTTGATTCTTTCATCCATCTCACGCAAGCCTTCCAGGCACGACACTACTTCTGTGCTCACAATCTTCCATGTTCACCCGAACAATCTGGAAAAGAGCACGAGATCAGCTTTTGATGGGAAAAAGAAACCAAGAAAAAGCTTGTCAATTCCTATATATAATCTTGTGCCCTGGGGAGTATATATGCTTTTTCAATTAGGCTTTCTAAAGATCCATTAAATGCACTAGCTATGCCCTATACAGTGATTAACGACTTCAGTGAACAGGGCCTCAGAGGCCTTATAACCTTCCAGTCTCCTATGAAGAGGAGCAGCTGAGGGAGCTGGGGTTGTTTAGCCTGGGGAAGAGGAGGCTCAGGGGAGACCTTATTGTCTCTACAGCTACCTGAAAGGAGGTTGTAGTGAGGTGGGTGTTGGTGTCTTCTCCCAAGTAACAAACTATAGAACATGAGGAAACAGCCTCAAATTGCACCAGGGGTGGGTTAGATTGGATATTAGGAAAAGTTTCTTTACGAAAGGGCTGTCAGGTATTGGAAGGGGCTGCCCAGGGAGGTGGTTGAGTCACCATCCCTGGTGGTATTTAAGAGATGTGTAGATGTGGTGCCTGGGGCCAAGGACTTGATGATCTTAAGGGTCTTTTCCAACCTAAACAATGCTATGATTCTGTGATGAATACCTTTGCTTACTGATTTGCCCTTCTTTTCTTTATGCATTTGTTGTCATTGGTTTAATCCTCTCTAGAAAGTCAATTTGGAGAAATGCTATTAGTGAGGAAGAGACTGAGAAAACAGTAAGTCTTATATTTATTCCTGATCAAGTGCTGTCTTATTCCTGGAGATGTCTGAAAGAGCCAGAACTCAGTCTAAATCTTTAGTTTTCAGCTCTCCATGAGTATTGCTCAGTTTGTTTTATATTTTTTACTGGAAATGCTAATATCCAAGCCAGGTTTAAATTGACACTGAAGAGTTACTTCTTTTCAGTGAGTTACTACATGAAAAGGCTTTAAGTTATTTGCACGGCCTTTTAGGCATAGTTAATCAGAAAAAAATTGCTTGGCATTTGTGCTATTTATTTGCATGAGGTGGTATGGGACCTCGATTTATGTTTTCAAGCTTGGAGGAACTGTGTGTTGCATTGCTGAAGGCTTTAGACTGTTCTATGAAAGAAAAGCAGTTGAAGAAATATATGCTGCTCCCTGAATTATTACACATACGTGAATAATAAGGCCCCGGCCACATTTGCCTCCTGCCTGTAACTGCAATAAAAAGTACTTGTAATTTTAATTACTTCGAGCAAAATTTAAGTGATTTGATAATATCAACAGAACCCTAGGACAGAATTATAGTAATGTTTTATATACACTTGGAGGAACACTGGTGGAAATAATACGTGGGGTATAAATCTGTTTTCCCGCTGCTTCACAGTCCAGTGGAAATTTAATCTGAGATCCAGACCTGCATCTGCTGGGAGTGGGAGTGGGAAGAGGAGCACAAACAGTCACCCCAAGGGGGACAGTTTCCTTGTTTTGGATCTCAGGAGAATGATTCTGCTAAAAGTGCGGCGGCTGGAGCCTGCCTAATGGAGGTTCAGTAGAATCGAGAGGGAGGTGGATAGGCGGTCTCTTGCTCTCAAGTCCCTTATCCTACCACCATCCAGGCATCTGTTCAGTTCCTAGCAAAGATCATAGCACACCTCATCCTACTGCAAGTGACACCAGAAGCTGATGTCTTAGCACCCAGGGTTGTGCTAAAACCATAGGGTACCAGCCAGGTGAACTGCCAGTGTTCTCCCCACTACTCCTACTTCATATCCATGTACCGTCTGGTAAACACGTCTGTGGCTGTGTCTGACAGGTTTGCTTTGTGTGACAGGAGGCTTACAAATCCACTGGGTTCTCCAAAGAGTGTGTCCTGCAGCTAAAGAACAAGTTGGAAGTCTCTTTGCACAAGGATACATAATAACCCCAACCAACATATTCTAGGGAAAGGAGCCTCTTTGTACTAGAAATCTGTGCTTTTAGTAGCCTATTTTTCACTCCAGCTGAAAGGAACAGGATCTGCTGAATTCCCATGCTCTATCCAAAGAACACATAGACTTGCCTCACAATAGGCAGGTGCTTCAGTTTTTCTGAATTAACCCAATATTCTTATTTCCGATTCCAAGTGTGTTTTGTATTTGTGTTCTGATACTTGCCTGAACCATTGTCCATCTGTCTTTGGCTTATCCTGTCTGGTAGTCCTCTCTGTCTTGGATATTTGTGCCCAACGCTTTGCCCTCTTTTAGCTTTCCAATGAATTCAAAGCTTATCGTGACCCTTCCTCCTTCTACTCACTAAGCTAGTATTTTTTATTTGTCTACCTTTAAGTTTTTTTCCTTTTCAGCTATTTTATTATTACTGTTTTATCAGCAGTGACAGTTCCAGTGTTGAGTGCATTGAGTGCAATGGCAAAGTTGCCATTAGTTCAGAAGAAAATCGACTGAGTCATGGTAATGTAAAGCCATGTCCATAATCTTATTACAGATATCTCTGGTACTGTTAATTAATGATCCAGATTCATTCCCCAGAAGCATTAACCAAATCCAGTCTAGAAGTTGAGGGATTAATGCTAAGCAGCAGAAGGTCTTTATAAAGAGCTGTCTTGTTATTGTGTAAAATACAGGGCTTATAGCATACAATGACACATCTTCAATGCTCACAGTCATTGTGACTTAAGTATGAAACTTGAAATTTCTACTCCAGTGCTTTAAAAAATCGTCATGCCTATTTTAACAAAATCTGTACAGATTTAGCAATTACTGGCTAGCAAGAGACAGCAAGAACCCATTAGACCTGCTTTGTTCTCGTACTGCAAGAGGAAAACAGACAAGATCCACCAATAGACATTTATGTCCCAAGGACGATTGTAGAAATCTCTGCTTTTTGCAACAATATGTAAATTGCAAACTCTTAAAAGTTGGCAGGAATGAATCTGACAAAGGATAAAAGTAGTGTATCGTACAGAACCTCCACAAACAGCACACATACCTTGTGCCCATGTGGGTGGGGGGAAGAGAAGATATCTGTAGTAAATTTGTGTGCCATAGTTTAGCCCCAGCTAAAAAAACAGGGAAAAGCATGAGAGTGACTAAGAGAAACCATCATGTTCTCCCTGGTCCTTTCCTGACCTCTTTGACAGACACACAGGCTGTGGTTCCCCCTGTATCTGCTGAAATCAAAGGCAATCTGGTAGACCATCTCATCAATATCTGGTCAGTATGTGTAAAACTTTTTAGAGCTAAACTGATATTCACTAACTTTCCAATCTGAAGAATTAAAAAACCTAACGAGACTTATCTTATTTTACACTAAATAAGTTTATCAGATCGAGAGCATAATGTTATAATCCTGCCTTGTTTCCTCAAAGTTTTCTGTTGGAAACAACTTCCAGTTTTCCTCTCTCATGACTGTTTTTTGAGAGCTACTCAACAAAAGTAATATTATAGTAGAAGTAAAAAACTGAATTCAGTTCAAGATACCTGGGGTAGACCATACTCTTTGCTGCCTGTGCATTCATCTGACATGGCTGCACTGAAATCTATGGAATTTTTCTAGTTTTACATTTTTACAAATCTCTTGACTGTATCCATGGTCCTTTTCATATAAAGTACGTCCTTTCCAAAGGGACAGAACAGCCCTTCTAATTTCCAGCCACAACCACAAGCTCCTTTCCCATCTCTAACCCCACGCACTCATCAAAACTCCCATGGCCTCGAAGCAGCCCAAAGGACTCAAACTTTCTCCCTGGTGTATCCCATGAATATGAAGCAACATACCTTTGCTGCAGGTGTTCACCTGACATTGTATGGTTCAGAAGTGCACTTGTGAGGTTAAAATCAATCACTCCATGAAGATGTATAAGGTTATGAATCAATTTTATGAACACCTAACATATTAGAAGAGATACTTCTTGGTCTACAAAATGCTGTTTCACTGTCATTGAAAAAACTGAGATTTAGCGTATGACTGGAAGATTTTAACTACTCTTGCACTAGTGACGAACGGCAGTAGCAATACTATCACCCTCTGCCCTGGTAATAAATTTGTCCTCTTTATTAAGGAAGACTGGTAAATTTTAAATATTAAGCCTGTTAGATATACCCCAGGTGTTTAATAACAACAATGCTTGGCTGTTCTGAGAGCTTTTCAGCACAGGATCTCAAAAGCACGTTAAGGAAGTAGCTAAATTACATCTCGGGGTACTTGTGAGGAACTTGTGGCAGAAACTCAACTCGTGCCCTGTGTCACCGGTAATGGCAGAGCCTGAAACGGAGTGGGAGGATCGCACTGCCACCGCTCACAGCACACACCAGTAGGTACTTTTAGATTGTATAATAACAAGCATTCCCACACTAGCATTCCCTCTCTTTTCCTTTTCACAGTATATCTGAAGGCAGATATCCTTCTAGGAAACAGGCTTATACTGGTGTCTCATACGATAATAAAATAGCCATAGCCCGACTGTATTAATGTCTCCCTTAACAGCGGTTGAAAGAAGGAGAAGCCCCCAAAAGAGAGAGAAGTAGCCAGTGGGCTCAAGAAGCAGCAATTAGCCTCTCCAAGAGTGGGAGACTGAAATGATTAGGAATGCAGGGTCGGGAGGACGTAATTGCAAAGCACTTGATGCTAAAAAGGTTCATCCTGTGTAATGCCTTTTAAATAAAATCTACGCTTCAAGGAGGAACTCCATGTGCCACACTGAATGGTCTCTATGAGGGCAATCAGCACAGCTGCTTACTTTAAGCATTTCAGTGAGAGGTCCCATGAAAATTAACCTGTTGCTTCAGGGATCTGACTTGCTGCTTTCTGAGAATTAACCCAGAAGCCCATTCTACCGGACCTTGCTTGGAGCTCCTGTAAGGAAGCAGGGCAGACTTGGAAAACTTGGGGAGAGTCTGTGCCTAGGGCATTATTTTTCATCCTCATCTTGAATTCATCTGGAGATAGCACCGATAGTGTGCACAGGCATAAGCTTAAAATCGGAGAACAAAGGGTAGTAGAGCGGGAGAGGTGCACAGCTTCTGGACAGCTACAACAAATTTACTTTGAAGGTGTAAATTATGAGGTCTAGGACACCTCAAAAAATCCCATTACTAGCTATTAAGGGTTGTGATGGACATGAACAATTTAAAAAAAAAAAAGAACACAGTTGAATTTTTTTTTCTGTTTGTCTGTGTAACTTTATAGGTGGATGTGACATTCTGTTCACATTGCAAGCTTTTCATTATTAGCACCGAGAGAAATTTGACAAAAGAAAGACAAGAAAGAGGAAAGGAAAAAACGACACAAAAAAATACATGAAAAGTAAGAAGAAAGACATATTCCAGGGTATACAGAGGACAACAGGAAAAGTGTTATTATTTAAAGTGTTTAAAATCAGTCTTCCTGGTAAAAGGGCAACACAGGAATAAGTCTGGACATGCAGCTTTGGATTTTAGGTAGGCAGCAATTTTCTTTCTGGCAAGTGTCTGGCAAGATAGTTTATGTAGCTGAAACTCTCTCCAGCCCACTGGTAGTGCTTCCGTCCCACCTAATCAATTGATTCAAGCAGCTGGCAGTAGAACTTAGATTTGACAGACATAGTGATTTTCACCCCAAAGCAGTGTCCATAAAAAGGGTGACTTGAAACACAGGATATATTTGCTCGGAAGTGCCTTTATGTTATCTGAAAGATCTTTGGATGTCCCTTTCTCATCTTATTTTTTTGTGCTTTTCCTGCATGATACTGCTTGGGAGGGCAGTGTGGAGTTTAGGTGAGAAGGAGAAAAAAAATGTGAATCTGTCTTCAGTTCTCATGGTCTCTCTTGTGTGTTTGAGGCTGGGAGCGTATGCTTATTTTCTCAGTAAATTCTGAAAGAACCTTTTCTTTGAGGACAAAAGCTTGTCTCACAGATTGATCTGTTTTCTTTCTGAGCCAGAGTCTGAACACTAGATTTTTTTAATCCTGTTTTTATATGTTCCAACTTCACTTTTTTTATTGGGTTTTTTTAAAATGCTAGAAGTGTGAGCTACTGCCAAACACGGTCCCCTGACCTTTGCATCTTTACTAGAAGGGTAAGGTCCTCCTAAGCTGGAATGTTACAGCAGCAGAGGTTTAGCTCAACTTATGCACTGTTTCTCATGGCAGAAAACATGCACAACTACATTTAAATGCAATTCACATCCTGTTCCTTACAGAAACAATTGGCCAGGAGTGGGCTGGTGGTGAAGAATGTAGAGGTGATACCCAGTTATTTTAAATATTGTATGTAAGCTGGATAATGAGAAGGTTAAGGAGTAGTTGTTACTGAATTGTTGACACTGATGGCATAATGATGCATTTTGTATGATTTGGGGTCATTAAGGTCTCATAGTTAGACAGCGTCCCATGTGCAAATATGCAAGGAAAGGCAATTGCCTGAAAAACCCAGGAGGGTCGTTAGAAAAACTGCCAGGCTGTTAGGA
Source organism: Eurypyga helias (assembly GCF_000690775.1). Taxonomy (NCBI): domain Eukaryota; kingdom Metazoa; phylum Chordata; class Aves; order Eurypygiformes; family Eurypygidae; genus Eurypyga; species Eurypyga helias. The sequence goes on from NW_010253325.1 coordinate 32,583, forward strand.
TATGAGAACACTACTTTCTCGTCTCCAGCCACAAATGCACAGGGAACTGCTGGCTTTGGGAGTCGACATTTGAAATGGCTAAAAAGTGATGAGAGACAGAAGGAGGGTTGGTGGGGTTGTCAGGAGCAGCTAGCAAAGAGTGGCTTTTACCAGGCAAAACTGTGGAGCCTGACAGAGTTCCCAGGGACTGACAAACCGCAGGAGGACAAATGGCCATCTGAAGTGTTTTACTGGTTTATTCTTTTCCGGTTTCTCCTATGTTCCCACCACTAATGCCAAGAAATAGTATATATTTAGATAGTCTAGTGTCTGTATTATCATTATAGGTCACGGCTCCTAAAGGCAAAGCTTGCAAGTGGCCTCACTGAATGATCAAAGTCGCCACGTGATGGGTTGTTCCTGAGCCACCTGGTCCAAAAGTGGGCAGTTCCCTTAAGCTGCACCTCTAGAGAGGCAAAGGTGTAGAGCACTGAAGGAGCTACATGGCCTTCGTGTAATTGTGACAAAAGCCATGCAAATTTGCATCATATCCATGGGCCGGTCACCTTTAAACACCTGTTCTCAATGTACTGTGGGTCATAGGAGACCTGGCCTTCAGAAAATGAATACTCTCTGTCATACTTCTCCTGCATGTCCACATTTGAGAAAGTATTGCCCTTGTCTGATGCCAGCGTGCATTTCCCCTGTGTTGCTGAAGACAACCAAGACTGAGACTGAGTGGCTTTGGGATGCCCTAGACCCCTGACAGTGTCAGACAGGTTTGAAAGCAGCTTGGCAAACATCTGATTCACTTGTAAGTGTAAGGCTTCGTTCATAAAACTTCACAATCCCATACCTGTCCATGGGCACTGAATTAACTTTTCTTTAATATTCAAAGTAACATAAAAATCGACAAAGTGTTTCCCTTCCGAAACATGGTAAAGATATGAATGTTTCCTGTCAAAATCACCAGTCTGAAAATTGAAGTTCTGTAGTTCAGTGTTGAAACTCTGAGACTTAAACTAGTTTTTTTGCTTGCATTTTGTGGAACTCATCAGTATAATTTAAAATGCAGCTGGTTTTTTATGCACAAAACCAGGAGAGCTTCTCAGAAAATATTGGGAACAGTTAATATTTTATGAGATTTGGAAATAAAATTCATCACTGCTGTCTCCTCCAGTAATGCTTAGAGGAGTTATAAACAGAAGGTTAAAAAAATTCTTGCGGAATATACTCTCAACAGGACATTGCATCCGTGTCTAGGAACTGCTGGATATATGGTCATATATACAATCTGCAGCCTTCATGGACACCTCAGATTTTACTTTTATCTGCAGCACTGTATATCCAGTCAAATTTGAAGGCATTCAGGTGTAGCACCAATTCTCAGTTGGGTGCAGCCTGGCAAACACCTCTAGCCAGACAGGTCTTAATCCTTCTTCTTCCCTTCACTGCCTTGTACTGTGAATTCAAGACATGATCCTGAAAGTAACTGGTTTGGAATGGGGAAGATTGGAAAGACGTCATCCTGACAGCTAGGCTAATACTGCAGAGAAAGACCGTATGTAAATCTGACAAAAATGGGAATTTGTTCTGAGTGGAGGTTGTGAATGTGGGAGGCGTGCAAACAGGATAGTGTTGGATGGTCACCAGACAGCGCATCTAAATGCAGATTTCAGAACGATTGCAGGACAGCAAACATCACTTCCAAAATAGCTATTAGTTGTGTTGGGAATGGGCTTTTGACATCTATGGTTTTTCAGTTGGGAAATAAAAACAGATTAGAAAGTGATTAGATGATAGCCAAACAAACTTAACACATCGGTCAAGTAAAACAAGCTCCTCACAAACAGACAATAATTATTTGTGGAGAATATTCACCAAATAACTTCAAATAAACTAGAGGAAAGGATGACCTGTTCCTGACAGATTGTGGGCAGTGTAGGTTTCATGCATGTATTTGATTCCTGGCAGATGAATTCATTCTGGCATGAAATGGAGCCTATTAGGAAATTGGCTACACATGAAAAAGTCCACACTCCATTTCCTTTAGGGTTGCTAAGCACAACAATTATTGCCCTCAGTGGTAAGGCAAGCACTTAAATTAATAAATGTCCTATTAATGAGTACACTAAACACAAAAATTTCTGAACTGGAAAAATAACAACTGTTCATGTTACCAACTGGGCGTGTATTTCACGTTGGTTAAACAAACTAGCTAATAGGATAAAAGTCAAAGGTTGTAGCACACATAACTATGAGAATTTAGTTTTGTCTTGAATTTACCTTTCATTGTCAATAACAAATCTTCCAGAAAAATGGTGATGATACATGAGCTTTAAAGCAGTATGATGCTGGGTGTTAGCATGGTCATATATAGGTTTATGTGTAAAAAAACTCCAACCCAGCAAGTACAATTTCTTAATCTAAAATGAAGAAGGGTAACTGACTGTAACAAAAACAATTCTATCTAACTACAAATTCTACAAATTCTTCAAACTGTGCAAATTCTAGTTACCTCATCCTGGATTTTTAATCCGACCTTGCCTTTTTCACGTGAAGTATCCTTGCTCTTGATCAGAAATGAAAGTCTGTTTTTTTCAGTTTTGAAGCTTTGAGAGTTCCCTCTCCACATTTGTAAGCTGTCTGCAGCCCAGACATCCACCAGCTTCTCCCCTGTTGCCTCTTGAATACAGGAGTGGTGTTGTAAAAGAAAAAAGCCATAAATTTGACTTGAAATTTTACCCTGAGTGCATCAGTTTTGCAGTGCTCATACCTTAAGATGCTCACTGTAAATTAAATGAAATGTAATCCAGCAACAAGTGTGTTAAGGCTTGGGGGTGGGGGAGGAAGGCTGCAGTGTGATACAAGGTACAGAAAGTAAAAGCCTGATGCCAAATGCAGCTCTGTCTGTGGAGTCCTTGGCATACAGTCCTCAGACACCCCAGTCTTCATTAAATAAACACAACTTTTTGTTGTTATGATACGTGGCTGGTATTTTTATGCACAGTGTAAGACAGGGGCTGAGTGTGGTTCTCTAAAGTAGCATGCACACCTGTAAGGGCAGCAAGAGGAATGGGGGACTGATGGAGTTAAAATGCTCTGGGATGAGGGTGTGTCAGAGGGCATCGGCCCCTGTGAGCTATACTTCACACGTGCATTGAGTGGTAGGTTTCTGAAAGCCCACAAGTGGTTGAAGGCCCTATCCTCAATTTGAAACCAGTCTTAGTTGGATACTAATTGTCCTCGGTGCCTTTGAAAGCTTCTCTGGTGTGACTAAAGTGAACACTGAGGAGTCTTCAGTGCTGTGGTCATACAAGGCATCATCAGAGGAAGAAGGAGGATGGGAGGCTTACATGTCTCCTAGCTCTCTCATGGCACTAGCCAGCCAAGGTGCACTTGGACATCACCCTCACCTGGGCAAGAGCCAGCCACAGGAGATAGTTACTGTCATACAAGTCACTGATGTTTGGAGTTCTGGGCTTAAATAAAACATTGCAAGCCTGAAACATGTTAACAACTCTACAAATCCTAAGTATTAAATAGACGCAGAGTTAAAATACCATGCTGTCAAATAAGAAATCATAATTTGTCTTGTTTTCAGTGTGATTCTACATGAGCAGCACCATCTTCCAAGCAGAATAAGGTACTGACTGTGTCTTTCCTTTAAAAAATAAGAGAGCATAAACCTCACAGAAAGCAAAGACTGTAAGTACCCAGCAACAAAGACTTTTTAATAAATCTCCTTTTCATTCTTAGGAATGTCCCATTGATTGCAAGATACAGCCAGTAGAGCAGTCTGATTTTCCTGCTTTGCACAGCCATTTACCTCTAGGAAAAGTATGCAAAATTTGGATGGAAAATGCTGATTTAGTAGGTTTCTGCTTACGTAGCAGAGGCTCAGAGGATCCTGGAAGCTACACTCAGAGTAGAGGCCAGCCAGGGTTGTCTGGGTTCTCCTCCTCACTGATGTTATGTGGTCATCTGAATCAGAGGGAGTTGCTTAAATTCTGTGGCTGTATTTTACCCACCAGTGAGCCTGAAGTTTCTTCACAGAGATGGTGTAAAATGAATTAATATCTTATAACATGCTTTGAAATCCTCAGATAAAAGGCACTGTGACACTGCAAAATATTTCATGGACAGAACCATCCGAGGTGAGATCTGCCTCTTTTTATGTAACTTCTTTCAAAGATCAGAAACTAATTGGACTCTGAGATGAAATAGTGCAGTCAAACAAGATGGACCCACAGTTCCCAACATGCCTATGATCTGTAACATCACAGGAAGCTGAATGGATCAGATAATTCCACTAAGAAGGCCTGAGAATAACTATGAAAGCCAGGGTTTTTTTTTTTTTCATTTCACCATGCTGAACTTTGGTGGTCTTAGCACTGAGCACATGAACGTACGATCCAGAGGGATCATTTTGAAAGGAGCCTAACGATTCTTTTCATAAAGCTCATCCCAAAGGCTGACAGGAAAGAGACATAGTAATTGCAAACCACCCCCGAGCTTCATCGGGCTGCAGATCATCAGATGAGAACTGTGCAAACTAGCAATCCGGATCTGACCCGCCAGGAGAGCTCGCCTCTTAAATGTAAGAGCTGTCCAGACGGCGCAAGTAAGGTGGTGTTTTCCCACGGTTTGCTAAACAGTCTGCCGGGGCTGCTTTTCAATAGCTAGTATTTACATAATTAACAAATACTTTGGAATGTTTGTGGAGTATTGATGGCTGCCTGGTCTTGTTTGCAAAGTACACTCATTTTAATTTGACCAAATCTTAAGAAATGTTGAGTATTTGCGTCTTTGTCTGCTGACGCATCTCGTGTCTTAAAACCTGGTAAATGTGCCAAGTACTTTCATATCCACAGAAAAAATCACCAGGAGTAACGGGTTGCTGAGCTCACCGTGCTCAGCATCTTGTGAAACGTGATTTGCTTACAGTGGTAGAGTCTTTTTTCGTATTCATTCATTAGAACATGTTCTCTCCTGGATCCACTTGCATTAAGTCTTGTTAATTAATGCCAGTTAGACTTTTACATATCAACAGAAGGGTAAATCTATCACACATTGTTGGTATGTCGTGACTGGGAGGTCTTAAAATTGTTTGTGGGGGAAAAAAACGCACCATAATAAAGTTGCTACAGCATCCAGTTGTGAAATACCACATTTTATCTAACTTGTCTGTAGGTAATGGAGGTGTTTTTGTTTCATGCCTCAGAAAGAAGTTGGTAAGCTGTGTTAAGGAGTATGCTGCTGCGAGTATTGGAATAGTATTGATAAATCAATGATGTACCCTCCTCATCTTGAATGCTGGGTCTAATTTTGGTCTCCCTCTTAGAA
>NW_010253325.1:37939-38158 GCF_000690775.1 Eurypyga helias
GGATGGTACTAAAGGCACGGGTGAAAATCGACCCACAACAGTGAGCGGACTGGGAGGAGAATAAAGGAGGGATACAAAATGCACAAATTGCCAAAGCGGTTTGGAGAGCGCCAATTAACCCTTTCCGTGAGCTGGTCGGAAGGAAGCGCGGGGGACCCCGGCAAGGCGGGAGCCCTTTCCGTGCGGTGCAGCAGCCCAGCGCCCGCCGCCGGGGCCGGG
>NW_010253326.1:0-57400 GCF_000690775.1 Eurypyga helias
CCTAGTGATTCTATGATTCTTCCGTTAATGGTATTTGACATTTTAAGAAACACTTTACATGTAAAATCTTTGTGAATAAGGTTTGCTGATGAAACAAAGACAGATGATTCAGAAGATAATGAGGGCATATTGCGGTTGTTAAATGATTTGATCAACAATTTTGTCAGAATCCAGAAAAATGCATTATAAAATTCATCAAAGACAAAAAAAACCTGACAGGATTAGGGAGGGATGCAGGTTACTATTGCAGCATGGAAGACCTCTGTGAGGTAGAAATAAAACTATTATGTAATGAAGGCACCAGCGTGAACATGAAGTGTCTGTGGAGTTTTGTGGGTTGAAAGGTTAATATAATCCTTTGATATCCATAATAAAAGGGCTTATTGAAGTGCTCTTTCCTCTTATGAAAAACACTATGAATCTGTAACATCAATTCTTGTTTTAACAATCCCCAAAGGACTTTCAGATAGCAGAAAAGGATGTCACAGAAGTGAAATAGACTTTCAATATGAAGTTTTGACTTAGAGCCAATACACACTATAGATTCAGAACAGTTGTGGTTTTCTGTCCCTTTTTGGTATGCTGACAGGATCAAACCCACAAGCACAATGGATTTTCCACTTGAAACAAGAAAAGATGGATTAGGAATGTAGGCTTGGATCCCTTTGATTTTTGCCTTAATTGCAGCATGTAAATGCTAAGACTATTGCAATAATTTTTATGAAGGAATATTACAGCACCAGTAATCTTCAGTATTACCAGTTGATGTACAGGTCTGCAGTACTTAGTCTAGGATGATGTGAGGAGGAAAGATTATTCTTTTCTTTCTAGGTGCCATACATGTTCTGTAGCCACAGATCAATCAGAGCAGCTCTTGGAGCCTATGGACTTCTTTTGATAAACCGACAGGAATGTTATGTGGAGAGTTGCAGATAAACTTGTTATAACAGGAGCTGAGCACTTCCCATTGTAGCAAATCCAGTTATTTACTTAGCATTCTAAATTTCTATTTTGATATCTGATTTTGGAAATGCAAATCATTAAAGTTTTGGCTTCAGCATATTGGGTACGAAATTATACTTTCAAGTTCTGTTAAAGAAGCCTATAAATACAAGGATCTAAGGATAGTAATAGTGTGGGTGGAAGTCAAGAAGATAATGTAGTTTGGATCGCGTACACACTCTTCTCTCTATTCTTAATGATTGGTAGGATCCATACGGAGTTATGCAAGTTGGTGGGCTACGCCTTTACTGCCTGATCATTGTCTGAGGAGTGCAGATTAATGTCAGTCAAGGTGGGTTCTTGATATCGACATCCCCTAAGCATGCTGTGGTCTGGAGCTTCATGTCGTTTCAAACTCCCACAATACTTACCCCTCTTAGCTCTTAATGTGCCACATGAAGCTCTTAATGATCCACATGTAAACCAAAGGAAGTTTATAACAGTGTCATTCTGTTCATCAGTGTGCACAGACTGTATGTTTCATGGGTTAGGGTCAAATATGCACAGTATTTGTGGAAGAGAAACTGTGATTAGAAAAGGAGACCATAAAGCACCTCTAAACATCCCTAAGGCATTCCAGGCTTGGAAATAATGCTCCCCTACACCGGGGTCCAATTTATGACTTTTGGGTGTTTATTATACATTCACATTACATGTAACACCCTAACTACGTTTTGGTTTGTTTTTTTTTTTTCTCCTCACGGTAATCTTCCTGTTTATGGCAGCATTAATAAAATACCTATTTCATTTAACCGCTCAGGCACGTGGCTACTAGTAACTCTCAGTGGAGAAGAAGCTGAAGTTTTCCGAGTGCTTGCAGTATATTTGACATAGTAGCAATATCTGCAGACTTATGTTCTATATAATTTTTGAATCATGTTCCACAGCACTCAGCAAAATCTGTCATATGCTTTGTATCTATGTCACAGTTATTGCTGACTTCAAATGAGTCATATTTAAGTAGATTTCTTTGAAAAAATCAGGTGAAAAGCTCCAAAAAATTGACACTGTAGCAAAGTTTTATCTTCTACTGATGAGTCATTATTTTTTATGAAACTTTAATGAACAACAGCAAATATGTAAGTCATAACTGAGTTTTCAAAGAAAGGTAATATTGTATTTTCTTTTTCTGCACTCATCTAAATTGTTGCTGACTTCCAAGGATAGGCTTTTTCCTTCTTAATCAAACTAAAAAAATATTGGTTTTATAAAAAGATATTTCAAAATACTTTCACTATATGCTAATGTCAGCAAAATTGCCATGAAAGCAGTCATTGAAAACATAGTAGGTTTTAAACAACAGAGATTGTGCATAGTATGCAACAATCAGTTAGCTTCAAAGAGCAGAAATCAAAGATTTTCAAATAATTAGGAATTGGAAGTGGAAAATTTAGGCCACATTTTCTTTTTCTGTGTATAAATTCTTCACCTTTAGTATCTTCATTAACTGCAAGTATTGTGTTTCTTGGAAGATTTTTACCTTAGCCAGCCTTTACCTTTGTGTGCCAGCCTTCCCATGTTTTTGAATATACAGCGTTTTTGTCTGGGAGGTTGAAAACAGCTGAGAATATTTGGCTTTTACCCTTAGCCATCACCTCTGCATACTCCCCAGCAGTAAAAGGTTCCTGATTTCTCTGCTATGCCACTATACTGATCTGCCTGTCTTCTTTACAACACACTACAAAATGAAAATATAAATCTACGGCATATTTTAAATTCAGTAGAGATTATTTTCCTTCATCATATGTATAATTTCTGGCAGATATCTTTGGGGCCATATTAACATCCCTATAACTAGTATTCTCTTCACACAGGCAAATTTGAAATATTCCAAAAGTTGGATGTGAAATACTATATTAATTGTTTGAATTCATTCATACAGACTATGTCCTTTGCTGAAGAAGAGGAGATTTAGAGAAAGATGCAGGGCCCAATTTATACTGATGTCAGAGTATTTCTAAGGGGAGCAGCAAATCTTCACTTTTTAAATACCAGCCCTTTGAACCTGGTAATGAGAGTTTACTTGGACTGAGTTGTGGCACACTGTTCTTCACACAAGAGCAAAACTATTTCAAGTATTGGACATATAACACAGAGATAGCTGAACCACATTAAAAAGTATCGGAGTTACTTTTTTTTTTTTTTTTTACTTCAAGCCTAAGCAGCATTAGGCTTGAAGTAGGCTACATTATAGCCTAAAGTTTCAAAGTGGTTCCTCCAAAGTCAATGGATTTGGTTTTGTCATTAACATAGTGGTTACTACATCATGTTTATTCTGACCGAAAGATTGAAGTATTGCTATTACTTCAAACAAGCAGTCCAAGAGCCCAAGCACAATATACTTTTAGATATACACTTTTTAGGCATATACTAATGGCAAGAGGGAAAAGGTAATTTCTTATCACTGTTGTGTTCTTGTTCAGGCCCAGACACTGATGAGAGCAGTCCCTCTCCAGCTTCAGACAGTCGTAATGGTGGTGTATGAGCTGGCAGAATAGAGCGCGCTGTGATCTTACACCCCTCTGCGTGGGGGAGGGATATAGGATGAATGGGCTTCGTTTGCGTCTGCTGGCTTTTTGTCAGAGGCACTTCCCTCTCCCTGGAGAACTGTCAGCACCCTTATCTAGAGGAGTCTGTGGGTTTTGTCGCTTTGCATGGCTGATCCAACTGATGGTGTCTTTACAGTGTGAGTTATTTCATTTTCTGCATTAACTCAGTCTCCAATTTAAACACATTTCTGAGATGGTGTCAGTGCAGCTCCTGAGCTGAGAGGGCTTGTCTGTCACTGGTAAAACCTGACAAGAACAACTGTTCTGAGTTATTCTGCATTACTTTTGCTAGTTAGAAATTCCTTACCTCTTAAAAACACTTTACCTTTTCTGTGAACCTAAAATGATACAAGTACATTAATTTAGGTGCTCACAAATTTATCATGCCTTTTATATTAAGAACCACAGAAGCAAACAGTGTGAATGTAATGCTCTACAGCTGTCTGGTTATACTTAACGTAACATATTGGGTTTATCAGCTCTTGTTTGGCTTGTGACAACAACTAGATTAATTAGTGTAAAGGTGCTGTATTGAAGGAGTTGTGAATTAATTTGGGTTGTGGAAAGTAAATGCTATTTGTATGAGTCCTGGGATTAGGAGGACTGTACCAGAATGACTAATAGGAAACTAGGCCATGAGATTTTTGAGCAAGACCCCTTTGAAAAATTTAGCAGTTTAGTCCATTTTACTATCCATGCGTACAGGCATCCCATTCCTTACTGTAAGCAGAGTTACAAATCTGATACGGCCCTGGATTTTCTGCATGTCTCGCTAAATATTTTGAAGTTCCCCATCAAGATGAAATGTTCCAAGTGTAAATGGGAGCTCCAAAACAGCTAAAAATGAATGGGGACATGCCTCAGGCTCCCAGGCCTTGTTTTTAAATGAAAAAATATAGTGTGAGACTCCCAGATATCCTTTTCTTTCATGTTCCATGCTTAGGGCCATAGCAACTAAAAAGCCTTGCTGCACTGAGAGTTGAGATAAGCTGAGGGAATATTAAATAAGCCAGTGTGCAGAGATCACTGGGAGTAGGTAGGAGTTTTGAAAGCTCCAGTTTATAAAAGTAACTAGGAAATTGTGCTGGTAGCTAAAAGATCAAACATTCTACTTATCAAAGGTTACGTTTGAAGTTCTGGGAAACAAAATAAAGAAATTCCTTGTTCTATTTCAGTGACTTCTGTGGCATATTTTCTTTGGTCAGTGCACTTTCCTTAATAACAGCTGATTTTTGTAGGGGTAATTTTTAGCAGTGCTGCATCATACAAGATGATTCCCCAGTAAATGTTCTGCAAACAGTGTGTTAAATTGATTTTTTTGTCCCTACTTGAAATTGATTAAATGTAAATTTCATGTTCTTGATCTAGTAGCTGTTGGCTTTGTGCCCTGGCTCAGGTTAGTGTGCTGCTTCTAAACCACACTTCAGTCTTTCTTAGTCCCTGTATGCGTGTTGCGAAAAATATTTTTCTTGCTGGAGCAAGGTAGCAACTTTATTGCATCATAGATTTTTTATTTTTCTTTTTAATATGTGACACCTTAACAACTCTACCTCAAACCGGCTTTAACACTGTGCTGGTGATCTAGCATACAGGCTTCAAATGAGTTTACAGGCGAGACTTGTAACAGGATTAATAAAAATGAATTATATATTCTTCCTTATTTTGGCAACTGTGAAGAAATAGCTTTTTCTCATTTTGTGAAGCATGAAAAGCAAGTCTATGGAGAATGAGACCTTTATGTGGTTTCTTGTGAAAATCACATTAATTTGAGAAAGAATAGAAGATTTTCTTTGAAGTAGAACCAAAACTGCTGAAAACCAGAACTACTTCTACTCAGCAAAATGCCAAACATTTCCCTGTTTATTTATAGGTCAAGTCAGAAAGAGATGTGGAAGCCAGGGAACGTTCCTCTGGCTAGATCCCCAATTTGCCCAGCAGTTAAACTGTTTGCCTGTCTGCAGTGTGAATAGGGATTATTTATAGTACATAAAGTTAAATCATCGGTGAGCTTTGCAGAATTGGGACCTTCCGAGGCAACTGGCAGATTTGAAATGCTTTATTCCAAAATGCACTGAAGAGTTCTCCGTGTTATGCTAAGTGTGCTTTATGACACCAAACTAATCTCCTAGATATAGCTAATCTCTTAGAGCTTGATTCTGTTCAGCCTCATTTCAGTAAGTGCAAAGTCATTGCCTGAATCATGTTAAAGTATTTGGCTTTTTTATTCCTTCATCCTTAATTATTACATAACCTTTAATACCGGGTTTACAGAATAGAGAGGTAGGACCAGTGCATAAATTGGATTACTCTTCCTGAAACCTGTGGAGTTACAACTCTTTACAGTGACTAAGAATCTGGCCCATAAACTTCACTGAAAGGCTTACTCTAATCCGGCAGTATAATTAGACTGGAAGAGTTCTTTTCAAGGGTTGTTACTACCTGAAAATGAATATTCACCAGGGCATCATTAGTGTAATAACAAAGTCACTTCTTGAGGACACTGAAAATCCACTCAGTGCTGTTTGCATTGCACAATAGGACGGTTAATATATTGTTTGTCTGCTGTGTGACTTGTGTAGTAAAACTGGCCTATTAACAGTAGCAACATGTACATATTTCCTTAATCAAAAAATGAAACTGGTGTCTCTGGCAGTAGATAACTATAACACCTAGCAAGAGAAATACTCAGGCCTTTTGATAGAGAGAGCAGCTTTTCAGTGTGCAGCAAAGACTTTACAAAAAAATATGAAGAGCAAAACAATTCATATTTGCAGAGGAATAAAACATAATTTATAGTGAATAAACTAGACAAAGCTTGAGTGTATGTCTTTTAATACAGTTCATCAGCAGTACATTAAGGAACAAATCTAAAGCCTTATGAAAATGGAAAGATGCTGCCTGACCTCATCAGGGCCTTGATTGATCCCTTTGTCCTTAAGGTGTGCAGGCTCTCGTGGGGGAAAGGAACTATCACACACATAATATGCAGGCATGTATGAAATCAGTGCCAGCTACATTGTCCCCATGGTGCAGTCCCACTCATATGCTCAGATTAATGCAGACATAGAATCAGGCTTCAGATAACTGCTCATGGCCTGGCAACGGCCCCAGATTTGTGATATATAGACAAAGCCCATAGCAAAGATGAGGCACAGACACATCAAAAAGTGCCATGCGAGGCACTGTGGTTCAGATGGGTGAAATACCTTCTGCAGCTGTGTGCTCTGCTGCTAAGCCTTCGGTAACGACTGTGGTGCAGAGATCAAGGAGAGGGAGCAGCTCCTCTCTGTGTCCTGTATTTGTGGAGGTGGTGAGCATTGCCTTTGCCTGCCTTGGCAGGCACGGTCACAGTCTGGCCAGCCCTGATGGGTGCAGCTTGGCCTGGGCAGCGGCACAGGCAGCATTGAGGGCAGCGGAGCTGCTCCTCCTGCCTCTGTCCTCTTCCATCTTGCTGTCAGGGTAAGGGCAAGAGTGGTCCTTGCACTCTGAGAGTCTCCCTGGGCCTTTTACAGGCCTTAGGAGATGCATGGGAATTAAGTAACCTCCAAGGCATTCCTTACTGCTGCAGGCTTGCCCGGGAAGATTCCACATCTCCTTGGCAAGAAATCAGATATTACTAATACCTATGACGGTCTAACCACTTTATTTCTAAAAATCCTACTAAGACTTCATTATTTGTTGGTAAAGATAAGAAGGTGTTTTCTCATAACAGGTCATGTCAGTTCCTGCCACGGGATAGGCAGAATCACCGTGAGCTATTGCGTAGCTGTGGTTATCAGATCTACAAAGAGAGCAGAGGGGCTGTTGAATCTCACAGTGAAAGATGAGCCCTGCGCACTCTCCTCCCACCCCATCCTCTACCTGGTGCTTGTGTGCAGTTACCCCTCACCCCAGCACTGGTTTTCTCAGACGGGGTATAGAGATGTCACAGTGGCAGAGCAGCACCTAGGAAGAATATTACAGCAGCGAGGTCTGTGGCTTGCTGTACAGATATGACTGTTGTTGCAATACATCCCATTTTACGTGCATAAAATGTTTTATGTCTGTACTTAATACTTGAGCTACTATTTTAAGACACCTCTTTTATATCTGTTGTGCATATGAATGCCAAACACTGGTCTTTAAAGGTAATTTTTTCTAATGTGCTCACCATTTCAAAACTCCCTGTCTTGATGCATCATCAAGGTGATACATCCAACGCTGTCAGCACGCCATGTTTAAAAGCAAATTATATTATGTTGCTGTTGTGAAGCTTAATACGTGCTTTGTTAAAAGCCAGCTTTTATGTGAGAGAGAGGTTTTTCTCTCTAACATCAGAGACTATTTACACTGGATAAAAATGATTGTGCCGCTGGAAGTTGTCTGGCCAAACTAATACTGTCATTTTCTAGGAAGCTTTATCAGGAAATTTTGGGTTATTTCATGTATCTCCATTCTAAGTTTTAATACTTTGTGTTTTGTCCCATTTTATGTATTTATGCTTTTACAATGTTTTTAACTTGACCACTGAGGGCTAATCTGGTGCATAATATATAAAGTGAAAATATTTTCATGTTATCCAGTTTTATCCTACTTTGAATTATAAAATAGCTGTTGAGCAGGTTAAATGATGGCTTATTAGTATTTCTGTAGTTCCTAAGTACAATTTGGAACTTTCTATTTAAAGGTTATCCTAATCTCCTAATGCAACTGTTTGTAATATTTTTAATCACAGATTAATTCTTCCAAGAACCAAAAAGGAGCAAATACCTAAGACGTGTACTCTCTTTAAGTACAGAGAAGGTGTGGGACTGAGGTGAAGGATAGGAACAGAATTATTTTATGCACCAAAATGATCAAAGGGAAGCTTCTGGTAAAGTATCATTTGGTAGAAATTTGTGCTGCAGTGAAAAAAAATCTGCACTTTTGTGATGTCTATAGAGAACTACTTTTAAATGTGAATTAATCTAGCACTGCCAGCCTTAAAAGCTAAAACTGGAGAGAAAAAAAGAGAGAATATATCAGGATGTCAAATGCCAGAGGTGTGAGATGATGAAATGTTTTCTTCATTGTTGGATCACAAAAGTGAAACTTGGGAGTCATTTGACTGACTGGATGATAAGATATTATCATTAGATATAATGATTGCACAAAATGCTACTACGCATTTTACTTTCTCATTGGGAATATAGGTTCTCAATTTTGTAAAAAAAATCTCTTTCAGGAAACCCCCAGTTTTCTGTCATCCAGTGGATACATAAATGGTTAGTAGTGCAAAAGAGACATGGAAACATTATTTCCTCTGCTTGGAAATCCTGAGGAACCTTGTGCTATGTATTTATTTAGGAAAACTGGAATACTTTCAAAGGCAGAGGCCTCTGACCTTACTAATACTACTAATTAAATCTTCCTGTCAGGAAGGTTCTCAAACCTCATTTAGAATGCTCTCTTAAGATTTGCTAGCACTGGGCCTGCTGTGTAGCTGGGTCAGGATGGGTACTCATTAATGGCAGTATTATCTTGTACTCATTTAGCAAGGACTGCAGGATCCAACAGCAGTCTGAGGCTTTCTTTTCCTTCCTTCTACCTAGCCTGACCTGTGCAAATTAAGAACAGATATTTTGGTATCAAATATTTTAAAAGTACAACCCTTTTAATGACTTTTTAATATTTTAATGAGAAAATGGAGGTAGGAGACAGATTCCACAACTTTCAATAATGTATTGTAGGCATCTTTTCAGTGCTTCTTGCATTACTTTCCTCAGCTAACACTGAAGGCAGTTATTTTTATGAAGAAGTAAAATAAATGGCCTAATGTGAACGGAGAGAAAGCCTGTTATAGAATGTCTGTGAGTGGTCCTTGTGAAGATCTGCAAAGTTGCAGAGAGCTCACAACCCTATAGTCCTCCAGCATCTGCTCCAGAGCCTGGTGAACAGCTGAGACTGTCCATAACAGTGCAAGACGATTCTATCTGCTACCTTCCCTTGTCCTCTCGTATTACTATGGTGACAGGTAATTGGGTGTGTGTGAGGGGCATCCTGTGTTACCTCAGTAGCTGCTCTGTTACCGCTCTTTTCTGTGACACTTTCCACAAACACCCACGGCTTGATATTAATTTTCAGTCACAAGGATCTGATAACCTAAAAGTGCCTGGTTTGCAGTTTCCTGTTTTGGAACAGTCTCCTGACTGCTTTTTCTGGTTTTAACTATGCCACGGGAAGAGTGTGCAGCTTGAGGCGACCATCATACTATAATAAGATATTCCATTGAATCCTTGTTTACTGCTTGTATTACCTTTAATTTTATTTATTTTCCTTTTTTAAAGAGAGACAACAAAAGATAAATGTGGATTATATGATGGAAAGAGGGATTTTGGGCTTGTGCAAGACTTAGCAAGAACACTTAAGTACTCTTGACCCTCTAGTGAGGAACAACAGAAAGAATAAAAGTCAAGGTTTTCCATGCAGTGGGTGTTTACGTGCTTAACAGTATTCAGCTTCATAAGCTGTAACAGAAACTTCTGTTGGTAGGTCTTTCATCTCTATAAACAGCTTACTGCAACCATCACAGTTAATTTGATTAGTGGCACTCAGATGTAAACCCAGTGAAACAGCAGCTTAAAAGCACTTTTGCAACCAGCAACTATATTGGGAATTCTAATCTTTCTCAGAGCTGCACAGGAGGACAGCTACTTCTCTCACATTTCTGAATGTTTTAAAATGTTTTGAACACTTATGTGCTTGAGGGAATGACATATAAAGGGTGAGAAACATTATCACCTGACAGATTTCTTGAATTGGGTCACTGAGGGCTGTTTCATTTAACAGTTGTTCCTTTTCCTACATGCTAAAAATAAAGGTTTTCTTCTCCACTCTTGCATAAGATAGATAGGGTGGTGTTTCTTGATGTGTGAACACACCGGATGCATGACTGTGGTGTCAGAGATGGAGGGGTACTAGCCTTCTCAAATACCTTCGGAAGGAAGGAAGGACAGGATCCATATTTTGTGTAACAGTTGGATTCTGCATGTGCCCCAGGATTGTGCCATGCTGCTCCTGTAAATTGTCTTCCCAAGACTACCAATGCCTGTTATAGTTAACACGACTTTGCTTCCTATTTCTCAAGTTGGAGAGCATAGTGTAGTTGCTTGTGGAATTGAGGAACCACACGGATATTTTGGGTCCTGCTGGTTTTTATATGGAAAATATGAAATGCAAGCTGTTGTGGAAGAAAAGGGAGGGAGAGAAGCTGCAGGCTTTGACAGCCGATTAGAGGAGTTGTTGAGTGTACAAACAGTGGAGCAATCAGTTTCTATATTTGACATGCAGGTGACAAAGGCAAATGTGGTACCTGGGTGAGGATACAGTTTCCCTCTCTCCTCTCTTAGGGGAGGTACACATATAACATTCATTTCAAAGGATCTGCCTGATCATATCTTGATACAGTAAAACTGAGGGAATTAGCTCTTATCTTAATATCTTTGCTAACATAAAATAATAGTGTAAGGTTTTGATAATCACTGGTTTAGTGCAGCTGCCAAAACTATTGATAGTGAAACAGTTAAAAAGGGAGGTATTTAAGCACTGCTACACTTGGGTTTACAGTTAACACCTGCTGAGATAAATTCAAGCTGCTAGTATTAGTTACTTTCAAAATGGAAAAATTATATTTAAATAGAAGTTTAACTTCTGTAAGTCATTGACTTGGCAAATTTCAGGAAAGAGAAAACTAAATAGCACTTTATGTGACCAGAGAATCTTCCCTGTAAGATTTGACTTACAGGTGCAGCCCTTACAGGTGCTGCAGAGCCTCTTGGCCCAAGCAAGTTTGATAATCATAACCAAACCAGTTAATACACTCAAAAATTATGGCAAACCTTCTTCTGATAGTATGAAGACCAAATGGTTTTTTGAGCCTTCCTTTCACCGGTGCTGTAGAATAAGCTGTGGCTGCCAGCAAAAGAAGGAATCTTTTGTTTGCCAGCTGTTTTTTTCGTACTAAACTCATTTGGATCAAGGTATTTTATCTAAATATATTCTGGGTACATATGAAATATATTTTGGATACCTTCACCTATTGATTTTAGATAAACAGGAGCTTTGAAAATTTCAGCTGTTGCACATACAGCGTGCCAGCAGCAGTCAGGTAACAAAACATTCTAAAACATCACTGCTAAACTGAATAGAGTTTCTTTAAACAAACTATTCAAACTCCTAGATCAGCTACACCTTATCATCTGTCTAGCAACCCATCAGTCATATCGTCCCTCACTGGGAAAACACGGGAAAGCAGGAGTGTCTGGAAGGATCACAAACTGAGATTTGATAAACATAGATGGGACAAGGCTTTCAGAACTGGCCATGTCTTCTGAGGAGTGTCCTGCTCTGTTGAAACATATGTGGATTTACACTCGTTTATTAGAGGGTAGTGAAACTCATCATTCAGTCCTAGAATCAATTCACAGTTAAACAAAGACAAATTGTTGTATTAGACTGGCCAATAATGGCTACTGTATATATTTGGATCCTGCTACAACCGCTCTGTTTCAGGGACCTGAACAAGTGACAGGGAAAGAATATAAAATTGCATGGCCCAAAGAACTGCTTAATAGGATACAGAGCCTCTTATCTCTAAGTAGTCTGTGTGGGCTTAATAGGGCCCAAATGTTGTGACAAACACTTATGCAGACTCCAGAGCACAATGTCCTGATTTTTTTTTAAAGGCCTGCATACTCCAGTCCTACTGACGTCAATGGAGCTGTGAATGTCTCATCTTCTTATAAATGACTTAGTGTGCACTGAAAAAACTAATTTAGATCACCAGCTTTTAACTTTCAGCCTTACAGAGCTCTCACATAAGTAAAGACAACAATATATATTTCAGTCAGCCCTAAAATTTGTAAGGACCCACTTAGTACCCAAAGGATTCTTACTGAGTAATTACCTCTTTCTAAACTGTTTCAGATGGTTGGCACAAGTCGTTGGTTCTGCGTCTTGGGAGAAGGAGAAAATAGCCATTTCAATGTGTTTCTTGTTCTACCTATGTCATTTGCTGTTTGTGTATTTTAGAGAAACTGCTAGATGCAAAAGTATTGAAATCCCAAAAAGGGCATGTCAAAAACTCCCACTTGGATGTGTGTTTATATGGTGTGTGGATCCTTTTGGAAATCCCACAGGTGATTTTTCTTGGTGCCCATTGTTTGCTGAGTACAGAAGTGGGTATGGTGAGAAAGGGGCAGACCATGACTTTTTAATGTTACAGTCACTGATTGCCTCAGAGGAGAGGTTAAATTTTAGAAGTCTGTAAAACGTGGTTTGCCTTTCTGCTCATACCAGGGATCCTTGGGGTCCCCATTAAGGCACAAAATACAGCACAGCCAATTGCTGTACTTCACTTGCTAGAGGCAGTGAAGTCGTCTTTCCAGGACTCATAGTCTGAGTCCTTTCATGGGTACTGACTGACCACAAAAATATTAAAGACAGAAAGGAAATAAAATGTTTACCATGAACAGTGTTAACAAACTTAACTAAACACTGCAGCTGCTGAGGAGAGATCCCATCAGACACCAGTTTTTCATGACCTGAGAAGCTCTTTCATTAGAATACTGAAAAATGGCTGCATTGAAATATATCTGGCTCTACTTACATAATCTATCCATCTGTCATAATTATGTATTGTTGTAAAATTCAGGTTCATCAGGTTCAGCAAACTACAAGTAGATTCCTGCTCGCAAGTCAATTGTATTTTTTAAAAAGTTAGAAGTAGAGAGAAAGAAGAACATATTGCAAAGGAAGATATCTCCCAGAATTTTCCTGGGAGAGTTTGGTGTATTTCATAGTTATTCTGTAAATGTTGCAGAGGAAACTGATCCCCTTTGTTAAGCTGTCTAGAAAGTGCATTCTTCAGAAAAAACTTCATACTTTAAAACTAACTTCTGAGATGGCACAAGCCAGCAAATCCAGGCAGCATTTCTAAGAAAGCAATTTTTTTCATCACAGCAAACCTGAAGCTAATCTAGTGAGTATAAAAAGGCACTTCTTCCTTTGCATTTATATAACATAGAAAACTATTATACCGAGCAGACAGCAAATCCGACACCAATCTCTTGATCTCTGTCTCACACACCAACAGTGGTATCCATTCATTACTTCACCCAATACCTTTTTCTACCCTGTTTAATGGGAACTGTTCTTTGGTTGCAGTGTCCTTCAATGAAAACTTTTTTAAAAACACCTCCTTCAAAACGTTGGTGCTTTATAGTCAGGCAGGCAGCTCTTTAAAGGTTCTATCCATATGCATTTATAGGTCTGTACTGTCTGCACATATACATAAAATATACACACAGATATAATATCTGCCCCCTGTGCTGCACTCACTGTCTGTTGACTTATTTCCTGTTTATGAATGTTGAGAATTCTGCATCACATAGGGGTAAAAATATAAGATCTTTCACCTTGCAGAGCTGTTTCTATGAAAGGTGCAGTCTCCCAAATTGCAGACAGAGTTTAGAAATTGCTGGAAGTTTGAAGAGATGATAAATATCCATTTCTTGAGCAGAAAACTTTACTTTTTATTTTCCCTTTATCCTGATATCTGTTTTTCATTCTTTCTGTGTCTTACAGAATGTGTACCTGCCCTGTCTGGGTTCTGTAGTTCCCAAACCTACTGCACTTACCTGTATCTACAGTCACGCATCACTGTGGTGTCTGATTTGCAGGGAAAGAAGCAAAGGCGGTGGGTTTTGTTTGTTTGTTTAGGAGTAAGCTATTTCCGTACTCTTACTGTTTCAATTCTGGAATATGGAAATCAAACTCTAATAAGGTTAAAGAACCTGTAGGGAGTCCTTCCATATAAGGAGAAAGTTTAGCAGTATGAAGCTACGGAAGTGCATGTCACCACACGCTATCCCACAGCATTTTTTCAGTGAGACAGAAAAGAATTTGGCTTTGAATCTCAGAATGACCACCACAGAGCACTTAGAAGGTAACCATACAGCTGTCCAGCTATTCTACCCTTTCTCCTACAGCAGCATGCTACTACTTAACAGCACAGATACCAAAAAGCTACAGAAGTGGTGGTAAACTAGCTTTTCTTCTGCAAACTCAACTCTGAATTTAAGTCATCTGTAGAACCCAGCATATAATACCTGGAAGCATGTAGCACCAGGTGATTCTCACAATAATCTGAGGAGTGCCCTATCTAATTTACCTGTTCAGTAGCATTTGTAAGGGTCAAGCCCAGAGAACATATAAGGCAGTGCTGCATTGCTTGTAGTGAAAGCTGAAACAATA
Source organism: Eurypyga helias (assembly GCF_000690775.1). NCBI lineage: Eukaryota > Metazoa > Chordata > Aves > Eurypygiformes > Eurypygidae > Eurypyga > Eurypyga helias. The sequence goes on from NW_010253326.1 coordinate 14,823, forward strand.
TCCACCTGCTCCAGGGCTTGCGTGGGCATCTTTTGTTGTTATTTCTGCTCCATTTAAGGGGCTAATACCATGGTTGAGGGAACATCTTAATCATGCATACATCAACGCTGGAATTTGGTTAGTAACAGGTTAGTTCTTGTTCATTGCAGGGAGGTTCAGGAGGGGAAGTCAGTTAACAAACACTGTCCTCTTGTTGCAATTGCTCTGTTTGTGGGCTTTTTTTCAATTCCATGTATGCTAGTCAGTCTGTGCCATAGTCATGCAGGAGTACAGCATGACTAATGAGTTTCTGAGAGACTTTTCATTTCAGTAAGTTAAGAGTATAGAGCAGTAGGTGGCATTTTAGTGAGGGCCCTTCCCTCAGCTCTGGATGAAAAACCAGACTCTTTGTCCGAGACCACTCGTGCCACACTGAGATCACTGTGAAGTGGCATGTGGGAAGGTGAGCTTCCCAGAGCTCTGAGCTCTGAGCTTTTGTGTTTCCTTCTTTGTCCCATTAAACCCAAACCTGAAATATTGTTTCATTTGTATAGTGTTGTTGCTAGTCTTATCATCTCTAGAAATGGGTAGAAATAAGTGTATTTGAAGCAATGTTTTGCGCACAGTCTGGGTTTTCCATCAAAGTCAACAAGTAACTTTTCTCAGCTGCAGATGGCTGGGAGAGCTGCTGTCACCAACTCATTTCTTCCATAACGACCCTTTTACCTCTGAAGTTGTGCTTGTTTTTATACACAAAATCCACTGTAATTTTTGTTGTTAATTTTGTGTAGCAGTGAGCAGAGAAGTTTTTGTTTACATAGCATAAGACTTAGCAGCCATTGTGGTTTTTATCATCCATGACGCTCATTTCACATCTCATCTGTTATATAAGTGAAATGTGAAAATAATGATATTTTTCTAGCATTTCAGGGATAAAATGGCTTACAACCAGCAGAAATGGCTGGGGTTATTTTTAGTCTTCTGTGTTCATGCAATTTACCAGCCAAAGACTGGAACCACTTTCCTCTTCTCACAGGTTTATAGTAGTGCCAAAACTACAGAATTGCTACAGCTCACAAACCCACTGCTGAGTCTTAAGCTACTAGTTTCATGGCAGGGGTGGGGTTTTGTGTTTATTTTAATACAGCATCCCCTGGCAGATTCATAATTTCTTGACTGCTGGCCTTGCAAATGATCACAATTGGCCCAATTCTGTTATGCAAGAACAGTGAGTAGAATTCTGGGTGGTCTAAATGACATCACTATCACCACTTGACGTACCTTCTGTTCACCATGAACAATGGTATGGGGATTGGTACCTGATTTCTAGTGAGTAAAGATATCTGATTGGACACAAACTATGTTTCTTGCATTTTGTACTAGAGAAGGCAAATACTTGGAAGAAAGGGAAAAGGCAAGGCTGTGCTGTCCCCTGTAGAGTATAGTGTCAAATTACAGTCAAGAGGCTGTTTAAAGATTCAGAAGAGAAATGAATTCATGGTACAAAAACTCATAAGAGAGTCACTGTCCTGTCAGAGCAGAGTATAAGATAAGAAGGATTGAAGTCAGGTAGCGAGAAATTGCCAAAGAATTATTTGTGACTTGTGCTTTGAAATGAAACAAAGACCTATGGTTTTGGTTGTGGGTTGTTTTGGTGTGGGGTGTTTTTTTTTTTTTTTTTTTTTTGGTATCTTCTTGAGAGCAGAATGGGTTTTAATTCTGATATGACTTCTATTGTGAACATAGTCATTACAACTCACTCAATTATAATTCTGAAAATGATTAGTTCCTTAGGGCAATGTTTTGATGAAGTTTGGAATGTAGTTTGAAAAGTCTGTAAGAGAATTTTATGTTTTACTTTATAGGCTTCAGATTACATATCTGGTGCAAGTGTCATAATGAATATTAGGAGAACCAATTTGGTTGCATACCTAAATACAGTTAAACAAGGGAGCTGCAGGCTTGCCTTTATGACTTGATATATCTATTATACATCAAAGAGACACAACAGTTGTGCTATGAACCAAGAAAACTCACAATTAAAGAAAAAAGGATAACACACGTATTCAGCAAAATCATAGTGCAGCTCATTAGAAATTAATTAAGCAACTCACTGTGAAATCCTTATAAAGTCAAAACTCCCACTGGTCCAACTTCACCACTAGCCTAGAAGAGTCTACCTTCATGAAAGTTGAATTTATCTCAAGATTTAAGTGTTGTAAAACAGTTGGAGTTTCATATGAGCAAGGATTACAGAACAAGGTACTAAACTTGAGAAGGACAAATTTCTTCTCACATTTTGGGAGGTAATCCGCAGTATTTTTTCTTTTCAAATTTGAAGAGAGAAACCCAGACACTTAAAAAGTAAGTATGGTAAAGTAGTATGTAAAAGTCATTATGCTATAAGGACTCTAGAGTAATCCAGATCTCTATCCATTATTTAGAGATAATGTAGGCCATTACCTTGAGTTCATTAAAAAGAGAGAGAGAGATATATCTTTTCAGATTTAGGTGACCTCTCCACTGACTTTTGAGGAACATCAGCCAGTGAATCAAAGTTGAAATTCAGTCTGTCCATGTGACTATGTGAACAATGGTCAAATTATACTGGTGAAGACGCATGTGCAACTTGTGTCTTGTCTGTATTAAACTGTCTTTCTAAAATATCCATATTAAGTTTTGAAGTTATCTATTATTATCTGCATACAATTCATCTAAGACTAACAAATTTTGTATTTGTGGTTGAGGAAAACTTATTAAATGGAAGACTGGCCTTAAGCACATCCTAGGGGAAAAAAAAAAAGGAAAGGCACTGAAGGAGCTTTTTGTGACACTTATGATGTTCACAAATTATTTCAGACATTGAAACTTGTAAGAGTGCAGCTAAATGAAGTTATTTGACACTGTTTCTCCAGTTGTCTTTGGCAGTAGTTCCAAATTATGTTTTTTTATATAGAAACAGTCACTGTTAAAGGAACAGTTAAGTATGATGACAGAAGCATCACCTGGAGCATGTCTTCTTCAGTTGGATTTGAAATCTTGTATCCTAGATGTACACTGTCATTAACTTCTCCTTTCTAGCTGATATGTTCATCTTCAGTTCAAAAGAAACACTTATGATTTTTCTTCCTACCTCTCCCTGAAGATAAGGAGTGACACTATAGAAGCTATTCAAACAAGGAAACCCTAGTAGCCTGCTTTTTACTGAGGAAACCAAGGTGTCTTCACGTCCCATTGCTTGTTACATGCAACATATTTGTTTAGCATTTACAGGCATCTGACAATCTGATAGAAGCAATAAGTCTATCTGGAATCCTAGACAAATGGTCTTACAGATTTTCAGGCAGCACACCTGACACTCACTCCCATACTGAGCACTTAAGTGCTCACATATGTTAAATTAGATTCAGACCTGATGCATTGACCTTACTGCACCTGCGTTGCAGGACACATGATCACATGAGAGAAGGATGGATGAAGTCCCATGTTCCATGATGTGACTCTGCAGATCCCATTCTTCCATTTGCTGAGAATCTGAGGAAATTACTGATTTTTCTTAATAAAAAAAATAGTTTCAGTACATATTTGTCCTTGCCTTTTCAGATCGTTAAGTGTCAGGGTATTATAAGCCCACAGGAAAAGAGAAAAATTGTGCTGTGATAGTTGTTTATCTATAATCCTGTATAGTCAGAGCACAAGGCTGTTGTAAAAGAGTATTATTTTGTTACTTTCAAGATAGTTCAATTTAATGTCATTGCTGGAGAGAGAAAAATCCATGTGTGATCCACCTTTCTGTAGCTGTCTTACACAGAATGATACAAACAATTCTACATCTTAATTATTGCACTTGGCTAACTGATGTCCAGAAACCTAATAGTGAGAAAAATGACATAGAATAGGTCAGGGACCTAGGGACCACAATGGATAAATTGTATTTCCAGGTATGTCATTGAAAATCCTTTAGAAATCAATGAAGTTAAAGATGGGTTGCATGGATGTGACTGATGGCAGGATATGGCCTATTAACTCTACATTAAAGAAGGGAATAATCTGAATACCTCTAAATAGTGTGGCTGCTGAGAGCAGAGATGGACCTTTGGCTTCTGCTGTGGAGTATAAAAAAACATTTTTCTAGGTTTAAATCCACCCTCAACAACAAAAATAAAGGAGGAAATCCAATTTTCTCACTGAAAGGAATAAAGCAACATCTATTTTGATCAAACTTTAGTTCCCATTTGCAGAGAAACTGATGTTTCTGGCCCAAATAAATAAATAAATGTTTACTTAGAGATATTGCCAAAGCCTTAACCCTAAAAATATGGCACTGTCAGGAAACAACTGGCCTCCTGTAAAGCTATAGTAATGAGCCTTTTGGTTTTTTTGGTAGCATTCTGGGCCTCAGAGGTACTGTAGATTCCAAAGCAAAGCATTAAGAGAAACTATAAATAGAAACTAAACCATAATGCAGCTGCAATGAAAGGACTTCTTTTTCTCAGTTTTAATGTATGCTAAGGTTTGAGAGTTGCCTTAGTCTTTTCATAATAAGCCTTACAGGATTACTATCCTGAAGAAACATTCGGCAATATAATTTTGCAATCCACAGGGTCTCTTTTGGGTGCTTTTCTTTTGAATATCAATAAGATACTTCTATTTCATGGAATAAATTTATCTTCTAGGTTAGAAGCGGAAGTACATATAAACTGTGAAATAAATGGATCTTAGTGTTTCATAATTCAGTGTTTTGACATGAGCACATGTGATAATACAGGGAAACGCAAGACAGAGGGCAACTCCATCTTCTTTGAACGTGACTCACATCTTGAATTTCCAACTTGTTAAGAAACATAGTTTCCTGAAGGTAGTATTCAGCAAATAGGTGACAACATAAATTTGTCCCTTGTATGTGGAAATGTTGTTAAAAATGTTTCACAGATATTGATATGGTTTTCTCTATCTGATTTATTTCTTAAAACAAGCCTCCAAAGTTTCCCTAGGAACAAATTAAAAATGCTAGGCAGATCTGCCCTTATCATCAGGATAAATTAATGTATCTCTTAATGAGTAGCATTTACACTGACCGATATTTGAACAAGAAAGCAACCACTAGCACATTGTCTTAAGGAATTCTATAATTATTTATGATTTATATACAGAACTATCTATTATTAATGGTTGTCTTTGCAAGGTTTCACATATTTTACGGATCTATATGTTGCATCTTTACCTAACTAGCTAGCCCTAGCCAAAATACAGTTGGAGCCTAGTTTAAGGTCTCCAGGCAGCTGCAGGTTTCTGTTCTGAGAATCTTTTCTAATTGCGTCTGGCTGCTTGGGACTAAGCATGTGTTTCAGAAATATGGAGTTCAAGTTTTGCAGTAACATTTACATTTGAAGCAAGTTGCTATGGCCGTCTTCTTTGTTTTCTGCTTGGTCCTTGGTTTTGGAATAGACAGGATCATGGGAAAAAGCTGTCACCCAGGCCCTGCCAAAAATAGCAGGAGCCAAAAACGTAGCATAGTCCATTCTGCTACCCCCACAAACTGAAAAGTTGGGGGAAATGAGGCAGTTTATTCTGGCGGTGGAAAAAATCCTTCATCCTGGGGAAGCCCTGTCAAGTTTCTGCTAGAACATGGTTTACAGTGTCAGAATGCTGGAGAGCCACTATTTTTCTGGCAAAACGAGCAGAATTTAGTCTCTGCACTCTGGACTATTTTATCACAGCTGATTTTCACAAAGTGTTCCTTATGGATCTAAATATTTATCCAACACTGTCTAGCTTCAGTATGCCTCTCCTCTAGATTTGAGGTTTTGTATCAGCTTGGTTAGATGCAGAGGCTTTCTTTCACTTTCTAGTTACTGACCATATCTGAAGCCTCTTTAGTCTTTCTTTATGTGGTTTATTTCATACTGTGTTTTTTCTCCCAAATGTCTGTCTAGTATTTGGCATTTAGGGTCTTTACTATTGACAGTAACTCAAGATAATGTTTTATTGAAAATTGCTTATGCAGGAGTAAAGGAAGGGGATAAGGTGTAGAACTAGGAAAGAATGCTATTGTAGCTCAGATTTCATTGACTGGAAGAAAAAACATGGTTATATATTGCCTCTGAAAACCACTCTACTCAGACAAGAACCATATGTAGCAGAAATGCTTGTATAGGGTAACAGGTGTTGCACCATGAAAATGCTGTTGTTAAATAGGCGGCAACCTTCTTTTCTTGTAAGTTCTAATACCACCTAATGCATTCGAATAACTGAGTGTAATGTGGGCATTACAGCATTCTATGGGGCAGAAAATGCTTTTATTAAATAGGCAGCAACCTTCTTTTCTTGTTCTTTCAGACTTTTAAAATTGAATAGTAACTTCGGGCTTTGGTATAGCAAGAAATGGGAACCCTGAGCTCTTATAAAAGTAGGAGGAAATTTAATCAGAAGAATAATACTAAATTCTGGATTTAAAATTACTACTGCAAAGGGAATGAAGAGAAAAATCTATTTTGATCTTATTATGGCTTGACAAGACTTTGCATCATTGAAAAAGAAGATAGACTAATTGCATTAAAGCAATTACATTTTTTCTTTTTGAGTTTGCTGTAAAACTAATTATAAAACAGTTTTTAATAAAATATTCTGTGGCAAAGGCAATGTATTTTATATTGTCTTTGTTACAAAATGAATACTCTCTTGTGCTGTAGTTTTAAACTCTTAATTGCAGTGCTCATTTAGACTCCAGGAAAGTAATGAAGATGATATATATATATAAACCTGCCTCTTTACAGGGTTTTCTTTGTGAATAGTTCAGGGATGGGATGAAATATTTTCATTAATGTAGCCTGGGTGATAATACAGAAGTGTTTTCTCAATAGTGGGGTCAGTTTAACTGTGACATTGCTAGATACCTGCTTGTGACATGCCCTGAAGTCTAAGTCAGAGATCTTTTTCTAACACTGCAATGAGGCTTATCCCTAATTTTGTTCAGCCCTATGAAGTCTCCAGATTGATATATATATATATATATACACACATATATACGGAAAATCACCAATTCTCAGGGTAAGCTGGGTCTAAAAGATTCTTAAAAATAATCTCAAAGATAGACCAATTTTCTACTGAAAACTAGAGAGAGGTAGAAAAGATGTGAAACATATTGCCTATTTCAGCTTCAACTCCTTAGCTTAAGATTTTCAAAAGTTGTGTTGATTTAATTACTCAAACTCCACAGCTTTTCATGTGAGCTGTATGCATAAAATCCTTCCCCACCCTTTGTAGATTCGTCAGAGGATTTAATGAAAAAAGAAAAAGAAAAAGGAAACGTACATATGTATCCAATTTGGTTGCTACTTTCTCTCTCTCAGGCTAAGCTGAATAAAAGTAAGTGGTGGAATATCCAGTCAGAGACTTTGTAGGGCATCTAATATATAGAAAACATTAAGCAGAAATGTTTTGAAATTGTGGTGTGGGGTGGTTTTTTTTTTTTGTTTGTTTGGGGTTTTTTTAAGGCCTTAAAATTATGTTTCCAATAATTCTTATGATTGTGCTTGCTCCTGTGCAAGTGCACAGACAAGCCATGTCCTGGAGGATTTGCATAGCAGATTGCTTGGGCCAGAATGTTATGTGATGATGTGCCACTGCCAACCCTGACAACGACTTCACAGGGCAAGCAGTCTCACTAATTTCAGTGGAGTAAGATCTTACTGCAAGTGAGCCACACTGTCTGAATCTAGAGGAGGTAAAGTTCTGCAAGAATGAACTGTTTTGCTCAAGCATTGTATTTTGGCTGATAATTTTTGAAATCTGACATTGTCTTCAAAACAATGTACAGCTGTCTCCTGTATTTACCAGCAGTGACTCATATCAACATGGTATGTCTATGTAGTGTCATGTGCAAGTGGTGCTTGTGGCATCACTGTGACATTGTATTGCATATCAACCCAAAGGAGAGTATCTCCAAGGACAGTTTATCTGCACAAGGAAAATGGAAAAAGGACAGCTGTGTGCAGAGGTGGTTAATCGGGGAACCGTGTTCTGTGAGGCTGCCTGCGTCGCCTTCACTAGGCTCCAAACACAGGGAGCGTAATCCAAGGCTATCCTTTAAATGTCCAGCTGAGGAATTCCCCTTGCAGTCACGCCAGTACAGCAATGCCCTTCTGGTTTTGCTGGTCTCAACTTTCTTCTGTCGTGCCTGTGAGTGACCACCCAGATGTTTAACAAGCCGTGCTGATGTGCTGAGTGAGAGACTCCTCCAGGCCTGGCAGCCACGTCATGCTTGCAGTCAGGGTCAAACTGCTCGCCAGGCTAGGGCCAAGGCAGAAATCTTTGCCAGTTAAACTCAAGGATTTGTGTCAATGGCTTCTTGTCTTTGGTCCTCTCGATATTGTAGTTTGTCTAGAAACAATCTATGGGAAAATCATTCACTACACGAGGGAAATCTAAAGGTGAAACCGTAAGGAAAGTAAGATATAGATAAATAATCCCATGGTGCCCTCTGACCTGAAGATCTATGAAAGCTCTTACATGGAGATGTGAAGCAAGTAGAAGAGAGTGTATATAAAGATTAGGTAATACGATCAGCTTGTCTGAGGCTGACCGAGTTTTGCAGAGGAGGAGAGGATGATGGTGTGTAAGATTCAGCAGGTGAAGGCCTGTTTGAGGTGAGGTGGTGTGTGCAAGGATGATGAGGGGGTGAGAACTGCAGCACGGGAGATCAGCAGAGCCTGCTGTAAGGGGAGGACTGGTAAGAGTTAAGGATGGTTGGCACTGAGGCTGTCAGATGTGCAGGAGAATGGATTGCCAGGAAAAGTAACATAGAACAGCATAAAGTGAGGATAGTGAAGCTAAGAATTAATCCTGAAAGAACAAAGATGACAGGGATAAAGAAGTCAGCTGTTGAAAGCTGTAGGTGGTGTGAAACATGACAAAGACACCTAACAGATCATTGATACAGACTCTCAGAGCAGGTAACTCAGCAGTGCAGGTGTTGGAGTGAGGCCGAGGCGAACAGTGACAGCACAGCCGCGTGTACCTGGGTCCGGGGCGCAGGAGGTGCAGTGCTGCAGGCTCCGCAGGCAGGAGGTTGCCTGGGTTTGCTTTTCTCCCTGAAGCTCGTTTTGTGGAATCCTCTACTTTCCAACTCACAAAGATAACCCAAGCTGAGATTGCTGCTTAGAAAATGGGTAAAAAACATCAAGGGATGGTACAGTATAACAACGGCTTAGTTTCATAAACTCATGACTGGTGTTAGCTACCCTGACCTCTATGTGCAAGCACTTGTGACAGCAGCTGTGCGACCCGGCCCTTACCGTTACATAGCTGTAAGCTTTTACTTCGAAATATTTGCTTCATGTTTATTTTTCCTGGCGAGGCATGATCATGAGGTTTCTACACACGCTGCTGATTGGCTTTATTGTTTTCAGTGGTCTGGTTTGCGGTAGCTGTCAGTGGAAGCAAAACAGAAAACTTGTTCAGTGCCAGAATCTGCCTGGGCTGTTGGCTATTCCCAGTGAGAGAATCGGTTACTAAAACCGCCTACTCCGAATTAAACAAACCTTGCTAAACTTAGCTTTTACTCTTTCAAACTTACCTTCATCCAGAAAAAAACAGCCATTCAGGAGTGAACCAGCCATGTACTTTTCTACCTGCAGTATCAAAGCAAAGTTGGCTTCCTGCAATCTAGTTTAAACAGAAGGGGTTTTGTGCTCATTGTAAAGATGGATTTGAAGTACTGGCAAGTAAATAGCAGACATAGCTCAGCCTCTGGGTAATTTGCCAGTGCTAGGTTAGGACAGCAGGAACTGTAGTTGGCTATGGGCAAGACTGATCCTGTTCAGACATCACTGGCAAAGAATCAGTCATCCCCAGGTCAGTCAGAGCTAATCAACACTTTTCAAGTTGTGAATACTGAACACTTGTCAAAATTTGCAGTCAAAAAGTTATTCGCTGAAATTATACAGTGAATTAATTGAAATAGTACCTTTGAGAAAATTATAAGTATTTTGCAGGCAATCTGTGAACAGGTAAAAGTGAAATTAATTGAATGAATTATTTGTTCTGAACTATTCTCCCAGCAATAATTTAGAAGTAGGAAGATTCTGTTTTCCTTTTTCTGATTTCACTAAAGAAAGTCAGAAATGCTCACCCCTATATCCTGCCATAGAAACATAATCCCAGACTTGGCCATTCCCTTCATCTTCTTTAGCACCTTACCATGTTGCGAGGAACACAGACATTGTTAGGAGTACTCATGAAGCAACCTATAGCTGAAATGTGGTAGGAGTTTCTTTAATCATTATTACATAATTAGAAATAGTCCACTTGATTTTTTTTACTCACATTCCTAGCTGTACCACATTTGCTTTAGTCTACCATCTAATGCTAGGAGGTAAAATTTTATCTATAAGCAACATTTTGAAACAGTAATCTAATGCAGATTTCTGCCTGATATTTGAAGTAATTCTACCTCTGAAATATTAACAGCTGACTAACAGTTTTAGAAAAGAGAAATGAAGCCGTCTCCATCTTTTTCACTCTGTCTTTACTGCTTAGTATAAATTTTCCATTTCCACAATGTAATGTGTTGTGGTTTGGCCTCAGAAAACAATTGTTCAGTCTTTATTAAGGAACAGTTTTATTTGTACTTAATACATTCATCAAAACAGCATTCGGACTTGACTAGATTGAAAGTGAATGCCATGTACCTCCCAGATATGCTCTGTTCTGAATATGAAGGTACTTTCATTGAATAATCTTAGGGTTTTAGTATGTGAAATATGTCTGAAATGTAAAAGAAAGTCCTATTTTCTTATACTTCCATAAGTTATCTGTTAGATGTTACCTTAACGATGATATTATGAATTATTATGACACCTGACAGCTTTTCATTTTGCCCATAAGTTCTTGTCTCTGTGTAGTAGATAATGCTAGGTGGCTCAGAAAGTCTCCTGCCTGAGAAGATTTTGCTATATTTAATGAATTCCTTCATCTCTGATGTTTTCATACAGAATATAGGCTACAGGAAGCATTTTCAGAAGCAGCTGTTGGCCTCTTCCCTCTGAAATCACTAGAAATTTTACTCTCCTCTGTGAGTCAGGCTAAAGTGAATTCTTTTGAAAATCCCATTCTACTCGTCTATACAGGAAAAAAAAAAAGATTGTGGCCTACAAAGATAAAAGCTTTCTCAGAGAAATACTGGCATCTTTATATCACACTTGGGGAATTCTTATTAGCACTTTATTATACAGCTTTGGAGAGCAAAACCAGGTTGCTTTGCTGTCTCTGCCAAACTATCTGAGGAATCCTTGAGCAGTGTAGAATAAATATCCTTAGGGCCTTTGAAAAGATCAGAGGTACCGTGACTGTGATTTGAGACTGCAGTTTCCTAGGACCTTGATTCTTGAAGCTCAAATTATCATTATTTAGACTAAAAGCTTCCTCCTTCTGTGAGAACAGTTTTGATTTGTTACAATAATGCTATCAAACAGTTTATTGAGGAACAATTAAACATCCTCTTTCCCAAAAAAAACCCAGGATCCTTTGAAATACAGTTGTCCTAAGTCACTGCAGCAAGCTTGGGTTTATAGTTCCAACACGGGCTGAGATGAGGAAGAACTTTTAGCTAGATTTCCAACCAAACCATTCAAATTCCCCTCCTGAGAGTCTAAAATACTTATCTTTAATGTCATAAGCAATGTGAAATGAAGAGAAATACTGGCATTTGTTAACAATCCATTTATTTCAGCTGCAGCTTCTGACTGAATTGGCATTACTCATTACAGCTTTCACTTCCTTTGGACACAGTAATGTAGGCTTAGACCAGGTACCATGCTGTGATCTGTATACATTTTTGTAGATGAATTTATTCTACTATCATGTGTCAAGAAGAAGAGTCAAGGACTGCTGAACTAGCAGTGTTTCTTTTCCTTCCTTACCTCTGATTTAATTTGGAAGAAGTGAGAGAGGACAATGTTATTCTCATTTACTTTTAGAAAAGCACATTGGACTGATCTGTGTAGGTAAGGCAAGTAAACCAGCTGGTGTCAAGCCTAGGATGCCTGAAACAGTCTCAAATCTGCTTTTCCTTGAGAAGCTGCTAAGATGACTTGCCTGTTGCTAGATTGCTCTCTGGGAAGGAGAGGGGTCATGCTGATGTGCATGTGGCCTGCCTGCTGCTTGGTCACTTCATCCCAGTGTTCCCAGATCCCTAAACTAAAAATTTGTTTCAGTTTTATTCGGTTCTGGGATTTCTGCAAATATTAAGATTTTTTTATTACTTAATTTTGTTCCAATTTAGATTGCTTAGACAGTGTCAAAATACTCTGTCCCTGAATTAAATGTGCTTCCCAGCAGTTGTGCTCTTGATGACTTCATGAAGTTCAAGAGGGATGGGGGAGACATGGCCCTTGGCCCCAGCACACTGCTGAGGAAGGCAGGAGCTCACGTGGGGTATGCTACCCCAAGAATCTCACTCTCTGCCTGCAGGGAACTGAACCTAGCAGATTTGATCTGAAGCCATGGATGTCCAATTGTGAGGCATTGCTCCAAAAATCCATGTGTGTTCCCCTGTGAGGACCCAGGTAGTTGCCAAAAATTCATCACTAATGAGATTTTTAAGCTTAAGTTACTTGAACATACTCTAAGTGTTTTCTGCAGAGCTTTTCTCCAGAAAATAATTGGTAGCTGTAATTCAAGTATCATTATCTGCTTTAACAATACTGGCTTAGAGAAGTCCAAGAAGTTTTAATTTCTACTCTATGTTTCCAAAGGAAATCTTGTCTTCGCTAAACACAAACAAGTCAGTGCATATGGGTTTGTACTTTGAATTTAAACCAAGCCAGCTCTAATTGCCTTGAGCTTAGTTTCACATCAATGAAATTGATACAGTATTTGTGAACTACATGATGGACAACAGAAACTGACTTTAAATATTTATAGTAGACTACGTCACTCTAAGAGAAGGGGTCTTCAGAGACCTAAAGAAAAGCTGGAGCTAGATAAATGTGGCTTGTGTTTCACTGAGTTCAAAAACATTCTGCTTTTTCTGATGTGCACATCATTCCAAGTCCATTTTTTTCCCTTGAGCCTCTAGACAATGTTGCCATGATAAGGAGAATGGATTACCAGACAGTGTGCGAACGCAGTGGGGTTTCATACTCATAAAACTATGGGTGTAACACTAAAAGGCTGATAAATCACTTTAAAGCGGTTCCACCAGCTGTAACCTTGGAACACTCTGAATTTTAATTGCCAAGACTTATTTAAAGCTTCCAAATTAGTAGATTCAAAACAAAATACACAATCATTTCAAGTCCAAATCTGCTATGGGATGTGATTTAAGAATATTGTGCATGCATAAACCAATTTTGCAGTGTTTTCCACTGACTGAAGTAGAACAAAAGAGCAAAGGCTGGATTTGACATTATGCATTAGCTTCCAGCTTTGCTAAACACAGAACTCCAGGATGGGCTAACTTCTAATTATTCCAGGTCAAGCTAACACCACCACCCCCATCAAATTCCATGTTTTACAGTTAGTGAGAATAAAAACAAAAGCTAGGCTTCAGTTCTGTAGTGTCATGAAATGCATTTTCCTGTTCACGTACACAAGAAAATTTATTTGTTGTCATTAAGGTGTCTAGTCCTTGTTGCGTCCTGTGAATTCCTCCTAAGTGGGACAATTTCAACATAGGTACTGTGCACTTTCAGTGTGCAGAAGACAGTGTACAAGGAGATCTGCATTGTGCTTTTCCTGTTGGTGGTAGAAAAAACCCACTATGCCTATGTAGGCATAGCAAGTCACCAAACACTTAAACTATTCATGCCAGTTCTTTGCCATGGCCTTAATTATTCTTCTTCAGAACTAAATAAAGACTTGGTGATTATGTTTTCATGCATGTGAAAAACTTTGAAGTGGAGATATTAAGTCTCTTTCACACGTGCAATTTACTGACATTGAGAGCCGATCTCTGGCTCTCAAAATCAAATACAATTTTTTTTTAAACGTACATCAAAATTTTTCAAGAATACTTGTTTAGTTTTCTTGTGAAGAAACAAAGATCAAAATCTGATCAGCATCAAATGTAAAACTTGATGTGATAATGCAATAAAGATTAGCTGGAATACAGCTGTGAAAAGGCACAGATTAATTTTACCATATGTAATGCACAGAAAGGGAACAGTCAGTAAACCTTTACATGTATTTGGAAATGAGAATGAAAGGCTGAAGTGGATAAGTTAATTAATAAAAGCAAATTTGACACTTGGTCATGTACGCCAAATTACGCATGAGTGCAAGTTAGCATGTGATAATGCTTGTTGCTGAATGCAGAGCGCAGTTGCCATTATTCCCAAGGAAACGACGATAGCCAGAAACATTCAGATGCGTCATCACCTCATTGTATTAAAGCTCATTGCTTGAGCCTGTCTCTCAAGGTACAAAACATGAGAATGGGGCATAGATGATTGTGTAGTTCCTAAAGAAGTGTTTATAAACCCTATTTCTTGAGACTTTGTCTTGTATCTGATGCCAGTTCCAAATTAAATTATGAACAAATGTTTGAGTTTCTTCTTGCGGTCTGTCTCAGGCTTTCATGTCAGGCCACCCAAGAGGATGCTTTGTACGGAGGGGTTTTCCCAACCTCTAAATGCATATTTGGATGTTGAACTGAGGTTGCACTGTATTGGAATTCAGTACTGCATCTGTCAAGTGAGTGCAATAATGGTGTTAAAAAGAACATGACTCTTCCCAGTGAAGTTCTTTGCACATACCTTAAAGAAATTGTTCTCTACTGAAATAAGCTACCTTGATAAATTTCATTAGGTGTATTAAATGTTATATATTGCAATGTCATGTAAAATTTACTAGCCAGATGGACTTGCTTTCATGAGAAATTTACTTTGATTGCTAGTTTTTTTTCAGTATTTTAAATTTTAATATTTCTTTCCACTCAAATAATCTATTGTTACAGACTATCTAGAGTGTTTGAGGCACTGAAGATCTAAACCCTGCAAATTACAAGGCAGTTAATTTTTTAATTATTTGGTAATGTCAATTAGAGGGACTAAATGATGTACGTAATTGCTTCATTATATGCAAATATGTATTTGTGAAGTAATTAGAGAGTATTACATGCCAGGTAAATAGCGAAGAGAGGAAGAATCAACATGCATGAATTTGACTGAAGACATAATCTCCCAGATAGAGGGTGCCAACTTTGAATTGCTTGTCATTATATCTGGGGTTCAGAATTGCTGTTCATATTGCAAATTTTCCCTTTTCCAAAATTAGTCAACAAATAACCTGCAGGGAGATTGCTGAGCCACTCTGATTTTCTGCTTCTTTGCTTTCTGAAAGAATTCTTCTCATGTGTCCCTCCTCCAGAAAATTCTGTAATTATCTGGAATACCGTTAATGAAAAACTTGGGTTTTGGCAGTTACAATGTTTGAACAACAGGATCTTTAACAATTAGTAACAACAGTTTAGTTTTTCATTTTGATCCCTGTCAGCATTATGGAAATTAATTTGTTTTGCAGTTACCTGTTCTCATGACAGGCTTTGTCTAAGAGCAAGGAGCAGGAAGAAAGCAAGATACTTGCTAGGAAGTGTTACTGTGTGCTCTGTAGTGGGAGTCCTTGGCATCCTGGTGTCCTCTACCTGGAGTTTCAATTATGGGAAAAATATGTAATAATAAGCTGTCATTTGGTGATGAAGTGATCATACTAAAGAGGGAATGATTGAAGGTTGGTTTTAAGAGGCTTAACAATTTTTGTTATCCAGATGAGTGCAGAACCTAACTCATGCAGGGTTTTGTGATCAGTTCCATGTAGTTCTGCCCAAATACGGAGCACCTTCCTGGGAATTTTAAGGAAGGTTGTAGTAGTGACTGTCACTTCACTGTCATTCCCAGTATGAGAATACAATGTCCAAGGAAGAGATGGGGAGTGAGACTGCATGTGTGAGAGAGAGTGTGAGAACATGTTCTGCTTCTTTCCTCACCTCTCTTTAGGACCTCTGATGGGCCCTTACAAATTTTAGAGCATCCTATCTTACAGAAATATGGTGAGAGTGAAGAAACTTAGCATACAAATAGATAGTAATAGGCTGGGGCAATCGACAACTCCTTTTGCCCAGAAGCCCGTCGATAGACTATGCTGTAGTTTGCATTAAGCATTGCTTCCCAAAAACATTCTGTGAAAAATCTCAAGAGAGAAGATTTACTTAATCCTCTCATTCTGTGCTGCTTATGACAATGCCTCTCAGAGGTGTTTGTATTCCAACCTATTAATTGTGTTATTTAAAGAACACCTTGTTTCTGCCAAGGATTCAAGGCATGTCGACCTGCTGTTCCATGGGAGGATTACATGGCCAAAGATTGCAGAAATACTGGGCAGCTTTTAATGCAGAGGCTCTGTAAGTCTTTTGTGTCTGTCCTAATGCAGAAAGAAATTATAATCAGAACACTTTTCAGAATTGGCATTGAGTTTCTTACTTGGAAAAGCACTTATCTAGCAAAAGCAAATGATTTCTTTACTACTTCAAACTGTAGACCCTATTGAAATGTAAATTAGGAAAATGGAGGTCTCAGTGCTCAGAGGAGCCCTGATGATTCATTTGTTATGATGTACCTCCCTGCTGCGCGCTGCGCTATATGTAAAGTCATACAATGGGGCTGCCTGGCATAGTTCAGCTGCATCAAACAAGGAGGTACCACA
Organism: Eurypyga helias; assembly: GCF_000690775.1. Taxonomy (NCBI): domain Eukaryota; kingdom Metazoa; phylum Chordata; class Aves; order Eurypygiformes; family Eurypygidae; genus Eurypyga; species Eurypyga helias. The sequence goes on from NW_010253326.1 coordinate 31,503, forward strand.
CTTAAAAGAAAGCTACAGGGGTGTGTGCTGCTGCAGTTTATGGAAATGCCACTCTATCAGCTGCAGCAATTAGCTGTATCGTCTCTGCTTTCAAGTTACAAATTAATGAGCATGCCAATGAACACCCCTGTTACAGCAAGAGAACAGAAAGAAGTCCAGTTTTTGATGAATGTGAATGCAGAAGTAAATGTGCAGAGAAACTTCCCAGTGCTCTATCACAGGTGGGAGAAGAGAGAGAAAAGAAAATGACTGTGAATATGAGACTGCTTTCTGACACTGCCATTTCTGTGTATCTAAATGCTGTATGACTGGACACCCCCATCGTATTGAGATGGTGATAAACATTTTAAAACATAAATTCTTTGTTTATAACTGTCAGTCACAAAACCAACTGTTTTCCTAGGAAAGCAGGTTTCCTTTTCACTTCACTTTCCTAGGCGCAAGTAAGCTAACAATTTTATGAAATAAAATAACGCTTTTTGTGACAGTCCTTCTCTTTAATACAGCAGAATTGATTATATTATTCCTAAACTGAAGAAAGTGTCTGCACTAAAGTGGAAAAAGACACTGGGAAGTGAATTACCAATCTGAGAGAGCTGTCCAGAGGCTTGCAAATGCCAGCAGACACTGTTCTACAGAAGTACATATTTAAATGCATCTCTCTCTATTTTTGAACGACACTACTGCAATGCACAGCAGGCTGTGGAGAGCAGTGTTCAGGCAGGATAAACCTTCAGTCCATCGGGCGCCTTGCTGTGGGTCACACTGCAGAAGTTGCTTCTCCCTGCTGCTTCCGGAAGTTTGTGCTGATTTGTGGAAATCTGCCTGATGTTGCATGACATGGCTCTGTGATACTAGCATGTGGCAAAATAGTGACTTCAAACATTTTGCCTCAGGAGTAGGAGATTTCCTTGCTAACAGCAGGTGGAAGAGGCACTTTTGGTTATGTCTCTGTTTGTGTTTATTTAATAAGGTGGCTTTGGTACCTTTTCTAGGATCTAGTAGCTTAATAACAGCATTCACTAGTTTTTCATGGTATTTTTCTGTCACTCACCCCAAACCAATGTTATTCTAGGTTGACTGGTGCATTAAATAATCTTGCAGATTAAACCGTGAACAGTCTTGGTTAGAGCTGTGGAAGGAAGTGCGGATTTTCTCACACAAATTTTCCCATTCTCACCTGCATTGTTGGTAACTCATAGGTGATGGTGCTTAAGTTAACCACTGTATTGAGGATTGCCAAAACAATTGTTCCACTTTTGGTCCGCTTTGTGTTCATCCATGCCTACAGGCTTTTTTTTAAATTTTGGAAATGGTCAAACCTTGGTGCAAACATGGTATATTTAGAAAGTAATTGCCATCATTATCATTATGAAGCTGTTCTTGTGTGTGAGTTTGAGAAGAGAGAATCTCTCCCTTCATCGAGGGAGTGATATTTAAGTGTTTTCAGTGAGGGTCTCAAGTACTTTAGCAATGACATATATACACCAAAGTCCCTCCTCATTCATCAAAACATTTAGGGACACACATAGAGACAGTGGGAATTATAAGTACTCGTAATGAAAATCCTTAACTTGGTTTGTTTCCTTGGACTCATCCGTTTTCCTAAGTCTCCGTCTGAAAAACAGTCTCTGTGCCTTCTCCAAATAAATCAGTTTACCTTATTGGTAGCCAGTTATCACTGTCAGATGCCTCCCAGTTTTTTACTTCTACAGGTCTTGGATTCTGTCCTTCACAGCTGCAAATTCTCCTGTATTGGTACATTTTTGATAATGGCTGAATAATTGAAGAGAGAGACTGTGAATACCAGGAAGATTATGTACAACTAAGATTTCTTAGAATGGCAAGATCCTGTAGTTGTTTCATTGTAGGTTATTTACCACGTGACACAATCAATCTGAAGAACTTTATGAGCTGAATTTGGGTGGCTGCAGTTTGGTTTTTGAAGCTCTTTTCTTAAAGATGCATGCGGAAAGAAGAAAAATGAGCTTTCTTTTCCGTTTTACCCCTCAAGATTTGGTGGCACATTAGATCATTATATTACAGGTGCTTTTAGTTTGGAGCATGATATCACTGAAGTGCAGCATAGAGGTAGACTAATGGCTTTGAAATATCTATCACTATTCAATAAACCCTGTGAAATGATTTTTGGAGGATTTACCATAAATCCTTTAATTTTCAAGATCACGAAGACCCTGAAGCAATACCAAGTCCACTAAAACCTTTTCAAATTCAGTGAGTTCTGGATAATACTAAGTGGCTTACTACCTGTGACTCATTCTCTAAGCTCTCTGGTTTTGATGCAAGTTAGACACCTCATTGAGTTACTTGCTATACTTTTACAAAATATGCAGTGTAAAAGTCAGAGTTCTGTTTGTGTCATTGTGTCATTGGTTCTTATTGCTGGTTCATTTTTTCATTCTAACTAGGTACAGATGAAGTGTTAATCATAAAAATTGTAGCCACTGAGAGCAAAGACACTTTTGCATCTGCAACAAAGGAAAATTTCCAGTATTCCCCTACATAAATATTAAAAGGGGCTGTTTTTCTGTAACTGCACAGAAGAAATAGCTATGGAGGCTTGCTCATGAGCAGACATGCCTCAGACACTGTTATTCCTGACCAGAATCTGCCCTGTCAATTAACACTCAGCATGGCAGATACTGCCAGGGACAGAGCTAATGCACTGTGTCATGATTATTGTACTCCTCCGAGCACAAATTGAATGGGGAATGGTTAGTAATTAGCTCAAGCCTTATAGACTCTACACTTGTCTTCTTTTGTCATTTAAGTCCAGGCTGATAACAAAAGAAGCTGTGGTAATTAGCACAAAACCATGGGAGAGGCCTCACTGTGCTTCAACTCTTTCAGACATGTGTTTTTGTTGTAATGAAGATTTGACTTGAGAAAACAATGGGCAATGATAATTGTACATTAATAAGCAATAATTATTTTAGAAAGAAATTCAATTTAAAGATCCTGTCTCTTAATGGCAAAGAATAGTTAATAAAACAATTATACACAGGTTTATGGATATGCAATCAAATACATGTGTGCATGTAGCCTTCCCCCTGAACTCTCATGAGTTTTTGAATTTTGCTAATGTTCCACACCCCCAGCAATAAGGTTTGCCAAACCTACATTTTAAAGAGTATTTTTGAGGAAAAGTTATCTTTTGATTTTTTTTCCTTCTTTTGATTTAAAGAGTGTAGAAAACACCTAACATGTTTAGTACAAATGTATTAAAGATTTCAAATATTCACTTTATACAAATATATGTCTATATTTGTGTTCTTCTGCCTGAAAATGTAGGTATTATGCTTGTATTCTCTGACTCATGGTTCCAGGAGCTACGCAATAGACGTTTCAAACTCTGAAAATTGCACAGTGTAGCTTTATCATGCATAACAATGTCATAATGGTGAGATTGTATTTCCCATCAGGCTTAGAGGCTCAGCTGTTGAAATACTGCAGCCTTCTCCGTAACCTGCATAGCCAACTCTCCTCTTTCCTTCCGTGTTTTCCCTAGTCTTGCTTTTATCACTGATGTATTTATTCAGTACCTCGTAGGTTTTGGGCTTCTCCACAGATTAAACTGGCAAAAAAATGACTAGACTGTGAGAGCAACAGAAAACTTTTAAAAACTTCTTAGTATTTGTTGACCCCACCAAGGCGTGTAGGAAAAGAGAGATGCTGAAATTCGTATGGGACTTCTAGATTACAGTTTGCTCAAACACTGAAACGCTTCTGGTTTTCAAGAAGAAGAACTCTATTTTTCAGGGAATGATTTAGGGTTTTTTAACTTGTATAAGAAAAAAAGTTTTTGAGATAATCTGTTCATGATTCCCAGTGATAGATTTAAACATTACCCTCCTGTGCATTACAACCTCTGCATCCCAAACTAATATGAAATAACATCATGCAAGTTTTAGGAGAAATATTTTTCTTTCTGTGCCTCAATGCTGTTCTAGCTTACTTCTTCTCCCTGATAACAATGTTTACACTTCAGATAGCAACAACCAGTACAAAATCACACCAAATATGCATGTGCAGAGAATGCAATGTAGCAGTTTATCTTTTTTAGCAGCTCTGCTATATTTTTTTTCCCCTGAAAGTGCTATCTAAGCACATTTTAACTGAGAGATCAATAGCTGCTTCATGTGTGTAAGCTGATGTGTATGACTTACAAGAAAGATACGATAGAGGAAGACTCTGGAATTGCTGATATAGACAAATAGATTAAGATAACAGTCTGTTTATCTAATCTTATTGATTTGTTGTAGTTATAGATCACCTATTATTATAGCAGTTCATTTCTGTTTCTATTCAGGTGATTTTTATCATTAGTTTTGTCCCTACAAAGATGGCTCTAAATTACTTTTCTCAAGATTGAGAGATATTTCAGGTTTAAAAGACAAAATACTTGTCAGTAATAATGATAAAGACAAAAGAGCCTAGCTGTAGTCTATCGGCCAATAGTGTGAGGTATTCAAGTAAAGCACTAAAGGAAATCAGTAGGATGAAAAAGACCTTGGATGATCCTGTTGAAGACTAAGTTAAGGACTTGGCATCTTCAGAGTTGACTCATGATAACAGAGCTGTAATCTCCAGCCTGTAGATTAGAAGTGGCTCCAACCCAGTGAAGGTGGCAGATCATTGGGATTGAGGGGCCCTTCTGGGGCTCCTGTGAGATGTGTGTGGGATGGCAATATCCTTTGTGGACAAGACAGAACAGTGTCTAGGGCTACTGGTTTGACGGGTAAAGGGATAGCGTGCCCATACTTGGACACTCTGTGTCCAGCATAGTGCCAGTGCAGAGAGGCCCATGACTGCTTCATGTGGTGCCCCAGTGGAAGTCATGGCTCTGGTAATGCCAATATATCTCCTGCATTGCATATATAAACCACTCATCATGCTGAAATCTAGTTACTGTTATTCAAAGGATACCGATGAGTTCAAAGGTACAAATGTTGATGAAAATCTCACAAATTCTCCAGGGAAAAAACAGATAAACGCTACCTACCTGATTTTGCAGAAAGTGAGGCTGAGACTTAAAAGAAGGAGCGGTTTCCTTGGGGAAAGTACCTTGCCTATCCCTGAAGTATCCTTTTTCCAAGCTGTCAGCTTATGATGTGTGTATGAATAATACATCATGATTAATACTGTAATGGGGAGCAATGCCATTCATTGTATTTAATTCTGTCATTGGTATCATGTTCTTTTTAGTCTTAAATTGTATTCTGAAATTTTATCCATTGATGTGTTCGGAAGGGAAAAATGATAGAGCTCATGTCATCATGTGGAGCGTCATGCTTTTTTTTAATCTTGGCTTGAAAGGATTACATATTTGCTGCCCTGTGGATGCCACAAGAAGGAGTGAAATGTTTAATACCAGTGGCAGAGGAAACAGTTGTTTGGGTGTACACTGGGCACTGGGCCCCCCGCTTTTGCTCTGGCTCTGGGGAACGCCTGCTCTGTTGAAGCTGTAATTGTCTCAGTGTGAAAATTGTCTCTGTTAGGCAAAGATGCACCATGGGTATGAAACTTCTGTCACAACTTTTCAGCTGTGTTTAGAACTACCTTGTTGTGCAATTTGCACTCCTAGATGTAACCCTATTTTCTTACTGCTTATGAAACTTTATAAAAAAGTAAGGGTCTTCAATTATATCTTGAGTTTAGTATTCTGTTTATACAGTAAGTGCAAACAACAGCAACAAATTATGACGGATGTTTCCAATACTTTTATTGTGCAGTTAAGACGTACATTTAAAAACAAAATCTGTTTCTAGTATATCACAGTGAGTACCTCTTCAACATAAATGTTTTTATAGTTATCAAGTCACTTTGCAAAATTTTATATGAGTAAATAGCTGGCAGTATCAAGAAATCGTCACACCAGATAGGAAAACCTAATTGACATTGTATTATTGAAACAAGCCATTTGTCCAGCCAGGCTGGATTATGTTTTCACTGCTGAGATGATAATGTATTTGTGTTTAAACATGTACCAATATTCAGGCATTTTGAATGGAAATAAATGAGTGCTGATGGAATTTCATAGTAAGGGAGAAAATATTTCTGTGTTTAGTACTTTCACAGTGGCATTACCTGAAAGCACAGACCGTTGTTTTTTTTTTTCCTAATTGTTTGTCCACTGTCAATTTTGATTAAAGTTACTGGAAGCAGTGGTCCAGAGCTGCTCTTTTGGGTATTAATTGTTTGCTTTTCTGAAAGGTTTTGATTGTAATCGTTCATGAAAATACTTGAGCATTGGGCACTTGGATACAACGATAGGAGTTGATACTCCAGATGGCATCCTCTCAGAATTCTATTGTCTGGTTTACTGTTTTATTTAGTTATTTAGCCTTGTCCTGGTCTTTTTTCTTTTTCTCTGATAAGATCTGACAAATGCTGATTCATGGGAAATGTTGATTCTGATTTATTTATTGTCTGTGATCTCCTAGGGTAAACTTTGAGTATTATTTTTAACAACATATTAAAGGAATGAGAAAACTCTATTGTCTAATGAAGCCAAAATAGTATCTAAGACCAGGTAAGCAAGGGTTCTTACTTTTAGTGATACATTCAGAAAATGTCAACTGTTTATGTTGAACATTTAGGCAGTGAAGCTGATAACACTTTAAAGAGTAACTGTTCAGTTAATGAGCTGCCTTCCAGGGTAGGCCAGGAAGGCCAGCTTGAATATGCACGAAACAGCCAGAGTAACTGATATCTTCAACTGTTTGCTGCAGAACTGGTATTTTGGCTACTTGCTGCATTGCAAACAGGAGTGATGAAACCATTCACATTGTGGTGCACCTCTTTAATGAACTCGCTTTTCCAGACACTTACTGTTCAGTCCTAAACTGGACTCGATTCTTGGATTTGACAGTAGCATTAATCTTGAAGTAATATATTTTTTTTCCTTAAACAAGTGGGAATGAAAACGATAAGAAATGAATAATTTTAAACCTTTAGTTTATTTGCTGGCAGCTGGCAGCCCTTGATTCCCCAGGTGTAAATCCATGTGGCCTTACAGGCTTACAAAGAATTCTTCCAGGTGACAACTGATTCTGGTAAATAGTTAAAAATTGGGGAGCTCACTACAGTTTATCAGAGCAAGTTATGAAAACGTGAAGGGATGCCCTTGGGTAGACCCCTGTTCCCTAGAGAGCTCTGCTGGAGCAGTGCAAATATAAGACTGGTCAAGGCCCCTGCTGCTCTGAGACCGGGAGAAGACATCTACATGGCAGAGTCACCTGGCTCAGCAAAAGTTATTCAGGTCTGTCACTTTGATGTCATTGGTATTTTTATTCTGTTGATTTTTCAAGAAATGGGAGAAGCTTGAAATTGACTATGAATTGAGATGACAGCAAATGTTTTCTCCTTTATCACCCTCTCATGACTACTTTCCAGAGAGTGTAATTGAGGCATACAGCAATAGGAGTTGTAATGCTGGAGACTGTGGCTGGCAGAGAATACCCTAATACACCTAACATAGGATAGGCTGTAATGTCTCACATGAATTCTTGGGGGAACAAATTGAGTTGAACCTTAAATTTTAATTTGACAACATTGTATTTAAACAAATAAACAATGACAAAACCTTTTGCATTCCCATACTGATTTATGATTCAAAACAGAGTCAGTATATATCTCGGAGTATCTTATACTTAGCACTAGCAGAGAAGAGAGGGTATCAAAACTGTTGGCTCCAGAGCAGCAGGAAACTGATTGATTTCCCCTCATCCCTTCACAAACCTGGATTAGAGTAGCTCTACAACAGGCCAATCAACAAGAAATAATGGCACTTCTGACAGCACTGCAACCTTTTATTATCTCCACCTGCACCACTTGACATTCACAACTCCTGCTAGAAAATGTGGGACAGCATTCAAAGTACAGGAGCCTGCGGTAGGCTCTGGTATGCCGTGCAATTATGGAAGTACTTCCCAAAGCAATTTTTTAATCTTATGGAGCTTTTCACCTGGGGATGGGAAAGGTAGAGCTAAGATTTGAGTGAAAATTGAGCCACCTGATGCCATAGGGATAGAGTTTGGATCTTCAAAACAGCTTTGTGAACAGATGGATACATGTTAATGATAGGCTGCTGGTGTTTCTGTGCCTGGGGTTGGGCAAGCTGGGTGTTCGAGGTCTTTCATTATGTGAATCTCTGCCATCCAGAGGGACCTTGACAGGCTGGAGAGGTGGGCCACAGCCAACCTCATGGAGTTCAACAAGGCCAAGGGCAAGGTCCTGCACCTGGGTTGGGGCAATCCCAAACACAAGTACAGGCTGGGCAGAGAATGGATCAAGAGCAGCCCTGAGGAGAAGGACTTGGGAGTACTGGTGGACAAAAAGCCGGACATGAGCTGGCAGTGTGTGCTGGCAGCTCAGAAATCCAACTGTGCTGGAGTACTCTGTCCAGCTGTGGAATCCTCAACATAAGAAGGGTATCTACCAGTTGGAACGAGTCCAGAGGAGGGCCATGAAGATGATCAGAGGGCTGGAGCATCTCTGCTATGAAGAAAGACTGAGAGAATTGGGCTTGTTCAGCCTGGAGAAGAGAAGGCTCCAGGGAGACCTTATTTTGCAGCCTTCCCGTACCTGAAGGGGGCCTGCAAGGAAGTTGAGAAGGAGACTTTTTACCAGGGCCTGTAGTGACAGGACAAGGGGTAACAGGTTTAAATTGAAAGTGGGGAGGTTTAGATTACATATCAGAAAGAAATTCTTCCTGGAGAGGGTGGTGAAGCACTGGAACAGGTTGCCCAGAGAAGCTGTGGATGTCGCATTCCTGGAGGTATTCAAGGCCAGGCTGGACGAGCGTTTGAGCAGCCTGGTCTAGTGGAGGGTGGAACTAGATGCTCTTTAAGATCTCTTCCAACCCAAATCATCCTATGATTCTAACTAACAAGTTAGCTTAGATTTCTCTCCAGCAAACTGCACTGTGGGGTTGGACATGTCGTGAATCACTCATTCATCTCATTATTATTGCTCATAGTGTTTAGAGAGGGAGCAAAATATGACCCTTGCACTATCCAATCCCTAGTGTCTTGTTGCTGGATGCTCAGTTTGTGGGAACCATCTGAGCCACTTTGGGTTCACGAAAGCAGTGTTCATTTACGGCTGATGAGCATAGTTCTTGACCTTGGCAGCACAAAGGGAAATCCCTGAGGCTACTATATTAATCAGTAGATTTACACAATCTTCGGTCATTTGCTTCGGAACATATGCAACATGGTATGCAGTGAGGAAAAACTAGGACCAGGCTCTTCTGTCAGCTATATAGATACAGATTCAGACTAACAGAATTACTTTTATTGGAGCATCTGTGTCAGTGCACTGGACAGCAAAATCTTTCTTTTGATATGTTTGATCTGAGTGTTAAAATAAAACATCACAATTAAGCCAGAGAAGATGTTAGGTTTGAAAGGAAAAGCAGAGGGAAGTCATAACATTTTTTTTTTCTTATGATGTTATCAAGCACTACAGCCATTTCAATTTGTACTGGGCCAAAAATAACTCACTATAAGGGTTGAACAAACTCTTCTCAATTTGTGTCACTGTCATACTTAGAGAAGAAATAAGAAATAAAAAGAATAGTAAGTTTAATGTAAAAATGGAATTGAGTAATGTTGAAATTGCAGTTTTAATATGCTTTTTTGCTCCTCATTTGTACTATCCGGTCGCCTTTGTGTTACCTATCTCTCTGGTTACAGTTTATATCACATCAGACATATTTTAAATATATCCATTGCCTTATTTAAAGCCAAGCCCTTGTGTGTAGAGACTTCCAAGAGTATCAGGCCAGATTTTGCTCTCATTTTATTTGCAGCACAGTCTGAGCAACTCAGCTAAGCCCACTGAAATGTTCCAAATGTCTATCAGGCTCAAACAACCTCATCTTCTGTATTCTGGTGAAACTTCTATCAGTACTGCTTCCTGTAGTGTGCAGATTTGAGGAACTATGGGGACCATCACTAAAAAAACCTGTTGAGACTTTTTTATTAGAGCTTGAATCTTATTTTGTTTGGCTAAACACTTAGGAGGGGATTGAAGACAGAAAACAGGTGAAGAAATTCTCTACTTAGCCCTTTGCCATGGTGCTTGAGTGGCCACTTTGGGGCGGGGACCTTCTCAGAAGTTTATCTACTGAATCACAAGTGCTAGCTATAATCAGGGGATTTTCCTGGGGTTTTAGGCTTGGTTACCAGCTACTGTGACAGTGAACTGCATGCAGGTGTTAAGCAGACTTGCTCATTTCCAGAAACCTGGGATTTAGTTCTTTAATCTATAGCTGCTTTTTGTATGTGCAGAGGATTATGGGAAACAGAGGAACAGGCAATCGATATCTTTTCCCATTCCTTGCAGAAGAGGAGAAATCTGAGCCTGTCAAGGGGGCTCTGCATTAAGAATCATTAAGATAACTATAGGTATTATTTTGATATAACTACAGCTGAAGGTCTCCACTGAATTCACCTTGATGTATAATAGTGTTACTGAAATGAATGTCAGGCCCTAGAACTGCGTGAATGATATAAACAGAAAGCATGTAGAGATTTTTGGGGTGTTAATCTGAGAATTCATATCTAATGGGTATGGGTGAATATAAGTCATGGAACAGTTTTTCTAAGAATTATTTCTGCTCAACTTCTTGTGGGAAGAGCTGGAATTCCTGTCACATGAGCAACATTAAAGCAGAATGAAAGAAACCCACGTAAAACAGCATACTGGTGGGAACAACTCCCCTGTGGCTGGTTGGGAACTTCTCTACTGCTGCAGGTTTTCCATATCCTTTTTTTCTATTTCAATATTGCTGTAGCGACCTGCGAAACTAATACTGGGCTAGTATGCCCCCAAAATAAACATACCAATACACTGAATTCAATGAGAATAAATAAGAGCAGATTTGGCCTAATTTGATCCAGGTTATGAATATAGTAGGAGCAAAAATGTTAGGATTGATTCCTACATGAACTTCTGTATTGAAATTTTCTGCCAACTTTTATTTTCACTTCTATCTGTACAATCTCAGCTGACATAGAATTGATAATATTAAACAAAGAAATTGCTCCTTACCATTGATACAGAATTGAATTCTGAAGAAAGTAAAACCTTAGGATTATACTGGGTCAACAGTTCCAAACCTAAGTAACTGAAAGCTTTCCTTAAGACAGAATAAAAAATAATCACATTCATACCTACCAATCACAGTCTTTTGTTCCTAAACTGATAAAATAATTGAGAACAGCGTAATAAAAACCCCTAAAATTGAAATAATATGAAGAATTAATAGGAAGAGCAATCTATTCCATCACAATGGGAATTTACTGAAGAGTTATCTGAGCTCTGGAGGATCCTTGGTGTAACTTCAAGTGTCTGAATGACAGGTATTGTGAAGAAATTAAAATGAAAATTAATCAGAAGTCTGCAGTTTAGCAGATGGAGGATTTGGAGGATACTGGGACTTTGGGAAGTGTGTGGTCCTTGGGAGATTTGTTCTTCAGCATGGTTTTGCTGTGGAACAAAAAATCTAATTGAAATAACTCTATAGATGCATCATTTTAATTTATAAACTATTCTCTGAATTTCTTTAAGAGAATACTACTGAGTCTGCCATGACATTCTTTCATACTGAAAAAAGAATTGTTAATCTGAACAACTAAGTTTCTGGCCTTTAGAGGGGAAGCCTCAAGAACAATATGATCAAAACATTGTCAGTTCTCTTCATGAATCTGGGAATATGTATCAGCTGAATTGTGTCTATGCTTTTAATATTAATGCAAAACCCAATAAGAATCTATGTAAACACAGAGGGATCAGTATATCCAGATCCCCCAAAGCATAAAACAGGGACGCAGGGTAGGAGAAGGAATTCAGAACCATTTTCCTCCTCTTCTGCTTTTCTGTTGTTTCTTATGCAAGAATCTCTGTACGGTCAGGGGGATTAGGAATGGTACCTGGGAAAATGTGCACTCAGTTTCTAGGGAATAATACACTTTCCTGTTTAAAATTACTTAACAATTTATAAACAGTATGTTTGGTAAAGGCCAGAGAAGTCTTCCTAGAAACATCATCCATGTTTTCCTCAACTTTTTCAACAGCGTTACCTAAGTGGAACTTTTAATAGATTTTTTTTTTTCTTCTAACCATGTATAAAATTAAATATGTGATCATAGAAAGCTGGTTGCGTAATTAAAAAGATCTATCTTGTTCAGGCCAGGTATCAGCTGTGGTTTTGTTGAATGACTGATGTTAGATGACTTTTTTTTTTTTTTTAGTTTAGTGAGAAGCCAAAACAGTATTACTATGGAATGATTCTGGCTTCTATTAACAGGGTCCACAGGTTGCTAAGAGCTGATGCAGTAGCAGCATCGTACCTAATAGAGGAAATATCTACTCTGTTGATTTTTTTGATTGCTGGCAGTACATGTGAAATGGACTATCCACTTATTGCTGGCAAATTAAATACAGACCAGTGCCAATGTAATACAACTAAACTGACTGTATCATCCAGACATTAATTTTTGCTGAGGTTTGGAAAGCAAACCCATGACCCATATCGTTTATCGAAGCCTCCACCTTCAAATGCTGCTCTAGATCCTTCCCTTTCAGCTGCATGTTGCCAGACCATGCTTTCTGTTAAACTAGCCAGTACGCTCTGATGAGTGCTGATGCTGTTTTGCTTTTGGGGAGTTTGGAACCTAAAAGATCCACCTCTCAGTCTATACCAGAATGACCAAATTTTAGATGTGTACTAGCAGTAAGTTGTTGGACAGCATGGGACACAAACTATGTATACAGATTTTATTCTTCTCCTCCCGTGTGATCCTGACTGAGGAGCAGGTTGCTCTCTAGAGTCATCATTTCAGTCTCTCTACCTGGTCTGTGGTTAAAACAATTGCTATCACTTTCTTGCCCTTCTGGCACATTCAAATAGTCTGCCCACCCAAAGAGGACTTATTCAATTAAATTGAACAGAGTTTATAGAGCAAGCTATGTTGGCCCCTGTTACCAAATATAGCTCATCTTTTAAGTATGCAGACTGCCAGAAAAGACCTTTTACTGGTTCATTGAGCATGAGAAATTTGCAATAGAAAATGCATTGTTGTAGCACTTTTGCTTTCAATATGCAAGTCAAACATTTTTCACAGCAAGCTTCAAATAATATGTGAAAAAAACTGCTAACGCAAAGCTTGTCTTTTGCTGAATCCCTGGAAAAACTTTCAAGTCTTGTGCTAGCATAAAGGGAGTTGTTGCTGATAGAGTTTGGTCCATGATTTATGTAAGATGTTTACCGAAGAGTAAATAGGTGTCTGACACATGCAGATACTGCTATGGAGTTTTGTGGGGAGGGGACTGAAAGTAATTCTGGGGTTTGTTCATCAGAAACAGAGCAGATGATCTGTGGACTCTGAGCTGCACCACTGCTTTGATGACAGGAGACTAGACTTGGTGGTCGTTTGATGTGAAAATGAAATACTAGTTTCATATTATCTTTGCATGAAAATTCGTATGTTTCTCACCAAGCTTTCATTGTGGTGTAGCTTTGATACAGTGCATAAGTGGGTTCCACCCTAAAGCTCGTGGTTCAAAGTTAATTGCTGTATTCCAGGGATTTACTGCTGCCTTTCTCCACTTCCTCCTTTGGTCAAGTGAGCACAAGGGCCCAAAGGGGAGCACTGATGTTGTGAAGGGGATGAGAAAGGATGAGAGCAGCTCTAAGATCAGTCACAGGGCAAGACTTATTTGCTTCCCTCTGCCTAAACCCCTCCAGCAGTGAATTCATCCATCTGGAGTTCAGTCATATAAGAAGATTGGGCTGTATATCTTCTATGAAAGTTGTAATCTTCTTATCTGTTGTTGTTTGCCTTCCTAATTTAGATTTCTTTTTCTTTGTGCTAAAAAGAGAGAATTGCTCTTTTACTGTTAGTTCTCTGGATTAATAATGCAGAAAAGTCATAACATAATGTCTAGGGAGGGTATTGTGTTTTCCTCCTGGAGCCATGCAGCAGTGTCACAAGCAGAGGGCTGTTTCTCTTGCAGAGTGAGTACCTAGAGAAAGGGAAGCCAGTGAGCTGGGGAATTTTTACTTAAAAACAAATTGAATGAGTGAATAAAGAAAATCATTAAGGCTTTGTCTATAAATACTCTCTAATTTAAATTCACATTGGCATGAAATTTTAAAGATTTATTTCCATAATTTGAAGTAAAAGGTATTTGTTTTAAGGGTGATTAATTCACACGCTGCCTTGTGGGTAAGGGAAAATTGCAGGATCAGGGTAGCATAAATTAACGGTTGGAGTATGTGTACTAAAAGTGTGAGAAAAGATTTTAGTCCAGCTTTTTCTAGTTCCTTCTTCCTATTAGCATAGTGGTGGTAGAATTTCCTGATGCATCAGCGTTGAACAGTTACTGGTTTTATCACCAGAGTAAATAAAATTATCATCACAGCCGTTAAACAAAATTACCCACAACAGAAAAAAGATGGACAAGAATAAAGAAACAGAATTTATTACCTGTTTTAGAGTGGGAAGAAGTTAGAACAACTCTGTTGCTCAATGTTTTTTAATCTGTAAGCAACAATATATCTCCTTTAAGTAAATAAAATATTTTAAGGTATGATCAAACTGAAACTTAGTAAGTATTATGTAGAACAGCTAGAGCTCAGGCACCAGCGTCCTTTACCCAGTCATCATCCTGCAAATCCATCAGAGCAGCTCTGCTCTTGCTGGCCAGAAAGTGGAGTTGTTTGGGTGCGTTATTAGGGGCAAGCAGTTAATGGTGGATGTCCCTGCAGGAGCAGTGCTGTGCAAGCTCATGTGTTGTTTACAAGGCAGTCACTTCTGAGCATTTGGGGGTGTGTGGGATGACTCCTCTTCGGCAATCTTTCTTTTTGATGTGCTGGCTTGTGCATGGCTCTCCAATGATTTTTAGAAGGTTCAGTGCTCTTAATAATTCCTTTAATAAATTAAATATAAGGGTTTCTTCTAATGTTTTCTTTCTTTTCCTTGTTATTAGTAAATTACCTGATGTTGTGGTTTAACTCCAACCTGCAACTAAGCATGACACAGCCACTCACTCACCTCCCTCTCCTCCAGTGGCATGGGGAGAGAGTCAGAGAATCAGCTTGTGCGTTGAGATAAGAACAGTTTAATACTTAAAAATAAATTAAATACAATGAAATAAATTAAAATAATGCTAGTAATACTAATACTTATAATATGTAATGAAAATAATTTTCATTTTTCATTAATTCATAAATTATTTCATTGCTGCTACTACTACTACTGACGATAATATGTAATGAAAAGGAAAACTGCAATGGGAAGAACCCCCAAATGATACAACTGCTCACCACTCACCGACTGACATCCAGCCAGTCCCTGAGTAGCCAGAATGAGAGAAAGAGGCCCTGAGAGATACCCCTGACTCATTCCCCCCAACATATATGTGGAGCATGATGTGTTATGACATGAAATGTCTCTTTGGTCAATTTTGGGTCAGCTGTCCTGGCCATGTCTCCTCCCAGCTTCTTGTAGAGGAAAACACTAGGAACACAGGTGCAGTATGGGGAACTGAAAACATCCTTGGTTTAACATGAACATTGCTTGGCAACAACTAAACACACTAGTATATTGTCAGTATTCTTTTTAACACAAATCCAAAACACAGCCTCATACTAGGTACTGTGAAGAAAATTAACTGTATCCTAATCAAACCTAGCACACCTGATTTGCCTGCAAGGCTGCTTAGTGACTAGAATGGAAAGCACATCACAATACCCCTTTTTTTCCCATAAAAAAAAAAAAAGGTATCTGTGAGGATCATGATCTTTCAGATTCTAAAGACAATTGCAGCACTCTGAATCTTTGCTGCCCTTTGCCACTCCCTAGACCCAACCCAGACTCATGGCCTTGTTTCCATGGAGACAATGCTTGTTATTAAAGATATTTCTTCTACAAACAGACTTGTCAATTCTTATGCCTTTTGTTCAAGCTTTATAGTTTTAAGCCTTATCTGGAGCTTTTATGCTCCATCTTCTTTGATCTTCTGCCAGA
Organism: Eurypyga helias; assembly: GCF_000690775.1. Lineage (NCBI taxonomy): Eukaryota > Metazoa > Chordata > Aves > Eurypygiformes > Eurypygidae > Eurypyga > Eurypyga helias. Next base: position 47,564 of record NW_010253326.1, read on the forward strand.
AGGCTTTGCTTTGCAGACTAGGGTTATGATGCTTGCATGTTTTACTTCTCAGTTGCACTTTGAACAGCAAACAAGGGATGAAAAACGCCACTTCTGCTTCCTTCCCACAGCAGCATTACAAGTCCTTGAACATGGCCAAAGCTTGGTTTTATTTCTTTACTCTTACTATTTGCACGTTTTTCAAAGCATGAATATTTTTTGGCAAATACCTTAAGTTGCAGCTAGTCTACTCCCTTGCTTTCACTCAAGACAAACAAGAATTGTGTTAGGCTTGAACTGGGAATATGCTTCTCTGTGAACCATTTTCCCCATGAATCCTGTTGATTTGTTCTTTGTTGTCCTTTTTTTTTTCCTTTTATTTTTTTCATTAAAGATTTAACATTTCTGCAGTTTTTGTAGAGGGCCACAGTGTGGTGTGGTTTGTGGTTGGTTTTTTTTTTTTTTTTTTAGGGCAGAACACCCTATCTGATTATTAGGTCATCTGCTGGCATATTTTTTCACCTATTTTATCTCTTTGAGTTGCTGGAATTGTATACATAGTTTTGTTGCCAGAATCATACAATTCCAATAGACTTTCAGGTTTTGGCAGGTGGGAATCCACCACTGTTAGTGATAAACTTTTACAGTGGTTAGTTATTTCTCTGCTTACTTTAGCTTTCAATTGTTCACCACTCTTTGTTATTGTTTTTGGTGTTTGGTTTTGGTTTTGGGTTTTTTTCCCCTGCCTTACATTATGGGTTTTCTTCCTGCAAATGCGCCTATATATCCTGTTTTGGGCACCATTCAGTCTTTTCTGATAAACTAAACAGGTTGAACTCTTTAAGCCTCTGCAAAACTTTTTTAAAACCCTAGAAAATTACTATTCTTTAAGTATTCTTTTCTGTAACTGTTCCAATCACGATCAAGTGAATCATGCAGCAAAGGTTTTTCAGATAAACATTCTTCTCAGAATTTTATGAATTTTTCCTTATGGAGCCTCAATAAGTCTTTGAAAATACCTTAAAAATTTTTAATAAAGAATTTTCTTGCTGGGATGCAACTTAGTGGTGTTTAAATATGAAGAGGACTACCAATTTTTAGTTGTAAGAGAAATATCTATCTCTCAAATTAATAGCCATTTTGAAATAGAAATGTAAAACTAATAAAAATTTTGAAATCAGTTTAGTGTGAAAAGAACTATCAGAAAAAAAATCATATAAGCAAATAGGTATGTAGGCAATCACTCTGTCAAACAATTGGAAACAAGTGTCCTCACTGTTCATTATAGCTAATACACAGGGTTTAGGACCTTGGATTGCAATAAACGTAAGTTAGGATTTATTTGGAAGACTTTCTAATAATAAATACACTTAAGTACCAGAATGAATTTCCAACAGACATTGTGGAATTTCCATCATTGGAGGATTTACATACAGATTTGCCAGAAATGGTTAAGTATGGTTGATTGTAGTTTGGATTTGGGGGATGAGGAAACAGATGGCATTGAAGATAATTTTAGTGTTTCTTTAATTTTATTTTTTTACAATAGATATTTCTGCAGAATTCTGTGAATCTGTGAGCCGATCAAAGTCAATGTCTTACACTGAATTCACTGAGTGGGAAGTTGAAACTTGAAGCTCCATTGAACAGTCTGGTGACCTGAAGTAACTCAGATCCTCTTAGTCCCTGAATAGTCACAGGTAGTGGATGGTGCTAGTGATTTCATCTGTCCCTAAATCACCTGAAGCTGTATTGGGGCAGAGGGAGGGATTAGGTAGAACACCAAGGTACTTGCCCATCTTGTTTTGATTATGTCTAAGATTTTAAAATTTGATTCTGATCAGTCTCATTAAACACAGTTGTACATACAAAGGTCTCATACAGAATAACCCACAGTAAGGAATGCTATGGATTAGCAACGTCCTGGGACGTCTTTTTGCATTTTTGCAGAATCTGCTCATATGTGTTATTAGGTGTTTCCCTTCCCACCAGGTGTCTGTATCTCCTCTGAGCTTTGTACGTTCATACTCTGGGATATGTTAAGAAGACCCACACTACTCATTCAAATTTCAGAATGAGTGGAACTTTTAGAAAACAAAACAAAAACATTGTTTCAGGCTTCTCCTCTGGGCCTCTTTCACACCCAGTATAGGATAACAATTTTTTAGCTTTTAAGAACAGCAAAAATAGAACCTTTTGCAATCAGATGACCTTAATTCTTTCAGGCTCTCAGTTAGCAGGAAGACAGTTCTAATTAAAAAAGCACCTCAGAGCTACCCAGTATAATTTAGGTGACCAAGAGAAGAAAGGCGAAGTTTTGGGCAGAGTAAGCAGGGAAAGCTCACTGGCAAGAATAGGAAGCTCCTGCAGTGAGGTTGATTCACTGATAAATATAGCAGAAAAGATCTTGTGGATCAAGTGTCTCAGAGTTGTGTGAGTTCCTTTGCATGAGGAGAAATTGTACCAGCCTTTCTCGTTTGCTCTGTTGAATGGTCGTTGTCATGATGCATTGATTTCTGAACCATTTTTATCTTTCAGAGTGAACTTTATTGGTTGAACCTGAGATTTCTTATGTAACTATCTGAAAGATTTTCTGTGCTTCAGTTTCCTCTCACTGCCAAAATTAGAATGTTATTTGCCTCCCTCAAAGTATTAATGTAGCAAACCAAGATCCTTTTAGTAAAGTTACCCTAATCTACGATGTATCCAACTGGCATAAAGGCAAAGGTGTGAAACTGTGCCTACAGAGGGTTTGGGGGCTGGCTTTCTAAAACAGTTGAAGTGACAGATACAAGAAGCATCATGGTTTTTCTTTGTAAATACAGCCTCAAGGTGATATAAGGATTAAAAAAAGAGTGTCTGTAAAGTTCTTAGGGTTCCCATAGGTTTGGCTTTGCAACTGAAAAGCAGATTTCTTTTTTTCAGGATAATAAGTAGTATATAGCTGTATACTAGCATATAACTAGTAATGACTGGATAACTACTCCTGATTTTTTTTTTGGGAAGAGGAACTTACAAAGACAAGTTCACATAAGGACACTTCAGCTTCTGTTATAATCAGATTTTGGAATGTATTTATACACTTGAGAACACAGAGAAGTCCATAGCAGGATTTCTAGAAGCCTCCAGGCACATTCCCTGAGTAGAATAAGGTGATTTTACACTTGACTCTAACCTCAGATATGGAGGACAAGCAGTTCAGTTGTGGTTTCAGAACACGTTACTGCCTGATAGCTCGACTATCATAGTTGTCTTTGTAAATGGTATTTTTTCTGCTGTCAGCTAAAATAGGTCATATTAACTCTCAGTTTAAAAGTCTTAAACGAAAATATTTTAACATCTAGGTGAGTTAGAAGCTTAGAAATAGACAGCTGACTTGGCTGCTAAATGCTGTCTTGATTATATTCAGTTGTGCATGCTTGGAAAATAATGATGCCATTACATGCCATTTATACTGATTACATATACTGAGAAAATGGTCTCCAAATAGTCTCTGATAACATTTATTCAAATATATTGTGAATGACAGTATTCCTTTCTCTAGTTGTTATTACTCCGTGTCATTTGTAAGATGAAGTTAAACCTATTTGCAAAGTGATCAATTGAAGTCAAAAGTTTATTCTTCTGCTAGAAACATGACTTTTTGATCTAGTAGGTATAATCTTGACCCACAGCTTAAGGAAAGTATCTTTAAAGAAATAAAAAAGGTAAAAACCCAGATCCCACTGAATTTGTTACCTCTGAAAACTTCAGCCCGAATGTTAACTATAATTTAACATTTTTTTCTTTCTTTAAAGTCTTTGTTTGGTCCAAATGGTCTGCTTCTCTGCAGTAAACAAGATTTCTTTCCTTCCTAATTTGCCAGATCTGAGTTAGATTCTCTGCTTTGTCTTTGTTCTTTAATAAAAATTGCTGACTAGAAGCTGAAGATTCAGTGATCAGATCTAAACTTGGAAATAAAAAGGACATAAGTATCACTCCCTTTTCCTTTTCTGATGTTGTTTGCCTCTGAGATACTGCCTAGGCTGCTCTTCTTATTGATCTTGATAGACAGATTGGCTACCCTTGTGAGGATTAAGGAATTGGGCCTGTGAAAAGGTAGTGAATCATTTCAAGGTTAGCCTTTTCCCAACCTCCATTAAAGGTTTTCAGTATTTAAAGAAATTCTCTAGGCATTGATTGTCCTTTTAAGCATCAAAACATTTTATCCAATAATTACACGTGACATCTTTTAGACAGTTTACTTATTGCAAAAGGCTAAATAATTTAAAAATATTTCTTTGCTTTTACTTCTCTTCATGCAAAAAATAATTGCTTTAATTTTGTGTCACCTTGGTTTTGTGTTTTTCAGAGAAGAAAATGGACTTACTGTTAGGTTCTGAGAGGCTGCATCTATAAGAACCTGTATATACACACTGTACCATAAAGCTCAGGAGAACAGGGTGAATAAATCTTGTATAAAAGTAATTTCTAGGTGTAAAGATGCAAATTTTTAAAATAATTCCCACTGTAGAGTAATCCAGGCCATCTGCCTATATTTAAAGATAATATTTTAGAGATGCAGAAGCACAGATAGAAGATTAAATTTACACAGGATCTTCTTGAGAAAAATAATTTGACATCTTCCTAAAAGCTGAATAGGGGATTTAACTACTGATTTTTTTGTGTGCAATTCCTGAAGCAGGGAAGCAATAGCTTCTGACATAGGCTTTCTCTCTTCAAAATCTGCCATATACCAAACTGAGAAGAAAGGGGAATTAATTGAATTTACAGATAGTTTCTGTGAGGTTTTTCATTTTATTAGTCTATAACACTAACCTCAAAAACCAAACATAAACTGGCAGAGAACAAAAAACTTGAGAAATTTCTTACTCTGACACTAGTAATTTAATACCTGCTCTGAATTATAAACTCACCTTTGATACTTTACAGGGGTCTATGACTGAGTCCTGAGTGCTCTTAGCTGTCATCATTTAATGGATATTCTAGTAATTTACGATATTGCTGGACTCCTGTGGATCTCAAATGATTTCAATAAATAGCATTTGTGCACAAAAAAAAATATATAATTAAAAATAAATCCTTGAACATGTTTAGTATAACATTAGTGGCGGGTAACTTTTATCTATGTTTTCAGTCTGATGGATAAGAAAATTTTGCCAGGTTTTAAGGTGATTCTGAATTTACTACATCAGTTGAGTTGACAGCAGTCCTTTGAGCATTTCTAGTAACACTGAAAACTTCAAGTCTCTGGATTTAGTGTTCTGGATTGTTAGGGAAAATTATTCATTCAAATGTTATAGGGATTTAGCAAGGTGGAACAAATGTTCTCATGATCATATTGGACTCTAGGAAAACCTTTTTCTTTTTGTAAAAAAAACCCAAACCCAAACAGAAAATAAGAGGCTCAGGTTCAGAAAAAAAAACAAGTACTAGCACTTCTTGGGTAATAGGAGAAAAAATTTCTGTAATGTAGAAAGAAGGAAACAAAGTATTACTAAAACTAACCCTTGCATGACTTAGGAATTGCTACTGTGTTCTAGATGTCCATGTACAGAATAATTCAACAAAAAAAAAGTATGAGGATAAGGAAGAGTGAAGGTGACTTAGAATTTTAGAAAGATTTTCATGAGAGGAAGATACTGAAACGACTGGGGTTGCTAGGTTAGGAGGGAGCTTCAGAAGCTCTTTGAAGTAAGCTCTTCAGGGCTAACAATCTAACTTCACTGCTTTCTGAAAATGAGAAAGCTATTTAGTTTTTTTTGAAGAATTAGAGAACATGAGTGAAATTGAACGATAATACTTTGAAAAGCTGTAACATTCTTAACATTTAGTTCTGTGCAGACTTGTAGAATAATTGTTGATGTCAGAATAGATCATTAACCCTATCTAGTATGACTTCTACTGAAATAACAGATGACTGGATTTTCAGTAAATGGTGTTTGTAGCCCAGTAATATCTCATTCAATTTCTGAACTTAGGTTCTTTCTTGAAAATCTGATCTTTTCTTTAAAAAAAAATTAAATCTAGATTTTAAAAGATGAACTGATGATGAATCTATACTGCCTTGCGTATGTGTTCTAGTACCGTAATTTCTTGATTTAGCTATATATGTTCTGAACTAGAATTTGTTTTGTTCTTTCTCAAAGTATAGGCTGTTTTACAGCGTAAAATACTTATTATAGTACTTTTGCTAAGGTGTGTGAAGTTCAGTATCTTTTGAAACATGATCACTGGAGCTGAATGCCACAGTCCACCAAAAGCCTTATTAACACCCTTCCATAGAGGTAACAGCTTCCTGACCTCCCATCCATCTGTCTGTATTTAGTTTTTGAGCTCCATGTTAACTCAGGGGCTCCTCTTGTGTTGTTTTTCTCTGTTGTGGTCCTGAAATCTTTGCAAATACCACTGATTTCTAAGAGAAGGGAGTTTTTTTTAAGCATCACCTCTGCTCTTTGTTTCTGTGTGTACCGTTCTTTAATTACTTCAAAATAACACTAATTAGAATAAATACCTTCTTGTTAGAGTATTCTATGGAGACCAGAGCTTAAAAATAGTAAAAACCAGCCATACATTTTTGTGGACATCCACAGTTAAATGAACAAGGATGAAAAGTATAGAAGTCAAGATTTTTATGTCTTCAGCATAACACAAATGATAACTAACAAAGATTGGGAAAAAAAGAACACTGCAGGAATCAGGTTAAAGGTAAATTTATTTGAAGAATTGTCTGAAATCTCTAATTCAGTGTAGCCTCAAACTGTGTCCTACTTGCTATGCTAAAACGTGTGGAGTCAGAATCCCTTTGTAGGGTTTGCTTCTTGGTTTTGGGTTTTTTGATTCTTTGTCTTGTTTCCCCTTACCAAGTTTCGTTTCTCGCCATTAGTTGTTATGGAAATGTCAGAGGTGGAGTGTCATTTCATATGATGTTTTCTAACCTCAGGGACTACCTGGAGAGTATCTAGATCCTGTACTATATAGTAGACAGAAAAAACAACTCATGGGAAAACCGATTACAAACCACTGCTTATACAGCTAAAACACAATAAGGGATTCTTTTTTTTTTTAATTTATTTTAAAATACAAATTTTATATAGTTTTAATAATCTGCAAGTGTCCTGTAAAGTTCTGCCAAGTTCACGGACATGGAGGGGAGGGAAAATCTAAGTCACAGAGGTTGGAGATATGAAAGACGTACTGGGTTACCTACCCAATCTCTTGCAAGTGCAAGATAGGCTTCTGTTGCCTATTTTCAACAAGTTGCAAGCTTGTGCTATCAGCTAAGTGGCTCTGGTTCCTTGAAAGAGGGACTGTTCCCTGAAACTTTTGTAATGTTTACTTCCAGTTTGACAAGAAACATACGTTTTGAAGTTGCACGGGAATGACAGCAAAATCTGGTAGGCACAGATCTTGGGTGAGAGCGTAGATGCATGTCGTGGGAAACATCTATGTTCTAGGGATTATAGAATCATAGAATTATGTTCACTGCTGTGATCTATCCTTTTTAGCAGAGTAAGGGCATAGTATGTTTATTTGCTGGTAAAAAGGAGTGCAGATAACTGTGCAGCTTTGAAGTACAGACCACATTTTTGGCAGGATGAAAATTTCTGTCCTGGAATAAAACTAGATTAGGACTGTAGGGAGAGCCATTTTGTCACTGAGGACTTGCATTAATTGAGTAAACATCAAAACTCTCACTTTCCTACCCCACTTGGGTGCTGTAAACATGTTTCTAGGGGTCTTCTGCTTTTTGCAAGATTAAGAAATATATTTGTCAATATACGTTCTACTGAAAAATTATCCCATTTACATTTTAATTGTATATGTGAAAAGGAGTGCTTTTATAGCACAAAATAAATATGAACACAAATTTATCTTTTCCCCTAAAAGAAATATTTGACAAAGCTTAGAAATGGTTCTGCTTTCAACAAAAATATGCGTATTATAGGGTTTTAACCCATTCTAAGACAGAAATTCTGTTCCCTTTCAGTCAACAGTAAGATTCTTAGAAGTTTGCTTAGGAAATAGCAATGGAATTGGAATATGCTCAGCTGGAACAGAGAAAATGCTCCACAAGGCAGTTCACATTTCCAAATGGCTTTTTGCAAGCTCACTAGATCGGATGCACTTCTTGCTGTGCTGTGGAAGTGGAATACTTAGAATCGTACTTCAATGTCACCGTTTCCTTCACAAACACCACTCATGCTAAAATACCTCCTCTGACACCGGTTATCTCCAGCCTCTAATTTATAGTATAAAATATCATTACTTTTAACAGAGCAGAAAGATTTCTTACATTAGCCCTTGGATTTTTTTTTTTTTTTTTAAATATCATATTGAACATTTATAGCTGAATGTGTACCTTCAAGCATTTCCATTTTATCCCCTAATTTTTCCCATTCGTAGAGCATAAGTGTCCAATTTAACATCAAATTTCTCTTCCATGGGCTTAATAGCACTTAGTTTGGTACTTACGGAAATTTCATAGGTAGAACCAATCTCTGTCAGCTTCCCCAGGGTGCAAATTACAGGGTGTGGGAGAGAATATGGAACTACTGAGGGAGAACTCCCTGGAGTGATCTCCCTGTCTTCCTCTCCAAAGCATATTAGTAATAATTTCTGAAGTGCCACAGCTATATTTGGAGTTTTTTTTTTTTTTTTTCCTGACAAATACAAGAAAATATGATAAAATCTTTTACAAAAAGGTTTAGCTCTGAAGCTGAAAACTTTGTCCTCTGGAATCATAGTGCTGGATGTGTCAGCTGTGCTTGCAATTATGAGCAACTCCAGTGAAGTTAGTAAGATGCCACCATGTCCAATAGTATTCCCAACAGTGCATTTCAAATAACAAAATGACACTATTGAAGAAGAACCAACCTTTTCCAAGCTGTGAAATTATTAACTCTCAGAAAATCGTAGAATATTTTTTTAATCGTTTCCTAGCTTTTAAATGAATGCCATCACTATTGATTCAACTCAAGGTCATATGAATTCTGCAGACAATGGTCTCAGATTCTATGGCTGGTGGTTTCTGTGGCAACATAATTCATATCAAAAAAGCTTAGTTCTATTGTGAAAGTTAGTGATGTTTTTAGCACCATAACCCTTGGCAGTTTGTTTTGAATTTACCTTTTGTCCTTTTTCTACAGCACAATATGTGCAGATTTTTTTCCTTTAACCAAACATAAATGCTTGAGAGAAGCTACTAATAAAATGTTTGGGGTGATGGATTATCACCACTAGTAAAACATCGGATATAAGTTATTCAGCTGTCATTGCCTGCAACCTTGATAATAGAGTAGGGGTAGTGTTCACTGTTAGATTGTTGGTTCTTTTGAAGTGAGCTGGTTGTTGTTCACAAGTACAAACCTAAAACAAACAACCCCCTCCCCCACCTATCAAACACATAGGTAGGTAGATAGGTAGATAAATGAATGGATAGATCAATCCTTTGAGTACTAGGTGATATTTATATTTGTTTTCTTTTGAACTGTAAGGGTGATAACTAATAGTCACTCCCAAAATGGAATTGCTGTTCCTTATACAGTTTCTCTTTAACTTCATGGGGCAACTGCAAGTAACAAGGAATGGACTCTCAGCAAAGCCAAGGTTTCTCTTCACCGTACTGGGGACAAGATCTTCCCCTGCAGGTTTTGATGGCTGTTTTTAAACCTGTCACTTGCTGACAGTAGATGAATGAAAGTAGGTTCATGCATATTAATTTTCTTGGAGATAATGACAAAATTCTGTTGAAGTTGGTATTTGCTCTCTACTTCTAAGTAAAGTTTGTGTGATACTGAATCCACACTTATTTTACACAACCATAATCTTGTTCAGTCAAGACAGTATTCATTCCTG